>NW_027203536.1:0-71028 GCF_024711535.1 Dipodomys merriami | reverse complement strand
GTGAGTGTTAGAGTTAGCAATAGGTTTAGGGTGAGGGTTAGGGTGAGGGTTAGGTTTAGGGTTAGGGTGAAGGAGTAGGTGAGAGTGAAGTTTAAGGTGAGATTTAGCGTAAGTTTTAGGGTTAGGGTGAGCGTTAGGATTAGGGTTAGCATGAGGGTGACGGTGAGGGTGATGATTAGATTTAGAGTTAAGGTGAGGTTTCCGTTAAGTGTGAGGTTTAGGGTGGGGCTGAGGTTAAGACTTAGAGTGAGGGTTAGGGTACAGGTGAGGGTTAGGGTTAGGGTTTGGGTTAGGGTGAGGGTTAGGGCTAGGTTTATATTTAGGGTTAGTGTGAGGGTTAGGCTGAGGGTTAGGATTAGGATTAGGGTGAGGGTTAGGGTGAGGGTTAGGGTGAAGGTGAGGGTGAGGGTTAGAGTTAGGGTTAATATGAGAGTTAGGGTAAGGGTTAGCGTTATGGATAAGGTGAGGTTTAGGTTTAGTGTGAGAGTTATGGTTAGGGTTAGGGTTAGGATTAGTGTGAGGTTAAGAATTAGGGTGACAGTTAGGGTGAAGTTGAGGTTCAGGGTTATGAATTTTGATGGGGTTAGTATTACGATGAGGGTGAGGGTGAGGGTGAGGGTTAGGGTTAGGGTTGTGGGAGGGCTATGGTGAGGGTTAGGGTAAAGGTGAGGGTTAGGGTGAGGGTGATTGTAAGGGTAAAGGTGAGGGTTAAGCTGAGGGTGAGGTTTAAGATAAGGGTGAGGGTTAGGATTAGAGTGAGGGTTAGGTTAAGGGTTCAGGTTAGGGTTAGGGTGAGGGTTAGATTGAGGAATAAGGTTAGGGTTAGTGTGAGGTTTGAGGTGAGGATGAGGGTTATCTTTAGGTTGAGGGTTAGGTTTAGAATTAGGGTTAGGGTGAGGGCTTGGGTGAGAGTGAATTTTAGGGTTAGGGTTAGGGTGAGGTTTAGGGTTAGGGTGAGGGTTAGGGTTAGTGTGAGGGTTAGTGTTAGAGTAAGGGTTAGTTTTAGGGTGAGGGTAAGTGTTAGGGTGAGGGTTAGGTTTAGGGTGAGGGTTATGTTTGGGGTGAGGGTTAATGTTAGGGTTAGGGTTATTCTTAGGGTTAAGATTAGGATTAGGGTTAGGGTGAGGGTGAGTGTGTGGGTTAGGGTTAGGTTTAGGTTTAGGCTTAGTGTTAGGCTGAGGGTGAGTTTGAGGTTGAGGGTTTGGGTTAAGGTGATGGTTAGGGTTAGGGTTAGGGTGAAGATTAAGATGACGGTTAGGATGAAGGTGAGGTTTAGGGTTATGTTTAGGGTGAGGTTTAGTGTTAGGGTTAGGGTTACGCTGAAGATGAATTTGAGGTTTAGGTTTAGAGTTAGGGTTAGGTTGAGGGTTAGGTTTAGGGTCAGTGTTAGGTTTAGGGTTAGGGTGAGGATTAGGGTTAGGTTGAGGGTTAGGTTTAGGGCTGTCATTAGGGTTAGGGTGAGGGTGAGTGTGAGGGTTAGTGTTAGGGTTAGGGTTAGGCCGAGGTTTAGGCTGAGGGTGAGGGTGAGGTTTAGGTTTAGGTTGAGGGTGAGGTTTATGGTTTGGATTAGTGTTAGGGTGCAGGGTAGGGTGAGGGTGAAGGTTAAGGTTAGGGCTAGGGTTAGGCTTAGGGTTAGGCTGAGGGTGAGGTTGGGCGTGAGAAATAGGTTTTGGGTGATGGTTAGGGTTAGGATTAGGGTGAGGGTTAGGATTAGGGTTATGGTTAGGATTAGGTTTAGGTTTAGGGCTAGGGTGAGGGTGAAGGTTAGGGTTAGGGATAGGGTTAGATTTAGGATTAAGGGTAGGGTGAGATTGAATGTGAGGTTTAGGGTTAGGGTTAAGCTTAGGCTTAGGTTTAGGCTGAGGGTGAGGGTGAGGGTTGTGGTTAGGGTGAGGGTTAGGGTTAGGGTTAGGGTGAGGGTTAGGATGTGGTATAGGGTTAGGATTCGGGTTAAGGTGAGGGCTAGGGTGAGGGTTAAGGTTAGGGATAGGTTTAGGGTGAGGTTTAGGGTTAGGGTTAGGTTTAGTTTTAGGGTGAGGTTTAGGATTAGGGTTACGGTAAGGGTGAGGGTTTGGGTTAGGTTGAGGGTTAGGGTTAGGTTTATTGTGAGGTTTAGGGTTAGGTTTAGGGTGAGGGTTAGGGTGAGGGTTATGGTTTGGATTTGGGTTAGGGTGCGGGCTAGGGTGAGGATGAGGGTTAGGGTTAGGGTTAGTCTTAGGATTAGGGTTAGGCTGAGGGTGAGGGTGGGGGTTAGGAATAGGTTTTGAGTGATGGTTAGGGTTAGGGTTAGGGTGAGGGTTAAGATGAGGGTTAGGGTTAGGCTTAGGTTTAGGGTTAGGGCTAGGGTGCGTGTGAGGGTTAGGATTAGTCTTAGGCTTAGGGTTAGGCTGAGGGTGAAGGTGAGGATGAGGGTTAATGTTAGGGTGATGGATAGGGTTAGGGTTAGAGTGAGTGTTAGGATGAGGGTTAGGGTTAGGGTGAGGGTTAGGGTGAGCGGACGGTAAGAGTAAAGATCAGGGTTAGGCTGAGGGTGAGTGTTCCCCAAAGTGTGATGGTTAGGATTAGAGTGAAGGTTAGGATAAGTGTTAGGGTGAGGTTAGGGTGAAGGTTATGTTTAGGGTGAGGTTTAGGGTTAGGGATAGGGTTAGCTTTAGGATTAGTGTGAGGGTGAGGGTGAGTGTGAGCCTTAGTGTTATGGTTAGGGTTAGGCTTAGGGTTAGGCTGAGGGAAAGGGTGAAGGTGTAGGTTAGGCTGAGGGTGAGGGTTATGGTAAGGATGATGGTTAGCGTTTGGGTGAGGGTTAGGGTAAGGTTTAGTGTTAGGGTTAGATTGAGGATTAGTGTTAGGGTTAGTGTGAGGTTTAGGGTGAGGATGAGGATTAGGGTTAGTGTGAGGGCTAGGGTGAGGGTGAAGTTTAGGGTTAGTGTTAGGGTGAGGATTAGGGATAGGGTGATGGTTAGGGTTAGTGTGAGGGTTAGTGTTAGGGTTAGGGTTAGTGTTATGGTGAGGTTTAGGGTTAGGGTAAGGGTTATGGTTAGGTTGAGTGTTAGGATTAGGGTGAGGGTTATTGATAGGGTTAGGGTTAGGGTTACTTTACGGTGAGGGTAAGGGTGAGGGTTAAGTTTGGGGTTAGGATCAGGTTTAGGTTTAGGGTTAGGGTGAGGGTGAGGTTTAGGGTTAGAGTTAGGGTTAGTGTTAGGATTAGAGTTAGGGTGAGGGTTAGGGTTAGGGTTATGGTTAGGCTTAGGCTTAGGCTTAGGCCGAGCATGAGGGTGAGGGCTAGGGTTAGGGTTAGGGTGAGGGTTAGGGTTAGGGTTAGGGTGAGGGGTAGGATGAGATTTAGGGTAAAGGTTACGGTTAGGGTTTGGTTTAGGGTTAGGATTAAGGTTAGGGTTAGGTTTAGGGTTAAGGTTAGGGTTAGGGTGAGGGTTAGGATTAGGGTTTGAGTTAGGGTGAGGGTGAGGGTAAGGATTAGGTTTAGGGTTAGGGTTAGGTTTAGGATTAGAATTATGGTTAAGGTGAGGGTGAGTTTGAGGATTAGGGTTAGGGTTAAGCTTAGGATTTGAGTTAGGGTTAGGGTGAGGGTTAGGGTTAGGGTGTGGTTTTGGGTTAGGGTTAGAGTGAGGGTTAGTGTGAGGGGTAGGCTTTAGCTTAGGGTTAGGTTATGGACTAGGGTGAGGGTGAGGTTTAGGGTGTTATGATTAGGGTGAGGGTTAGGATGAGTTTTAGCGTTAGGAATAGGGTTAGAGTGAGGGCTAGAGTGAGGGTGAGTGTTAGGGTTAGCATTAGGGTGAGTTTAGGGTTAGGGTTAGGGTTACATTGAGGGTGAGGTTTAGGGTTAGGGTTAGGGTGAGTGTTAGGATGAGGATGAGGGTTAGGGTGAGGGTTAGGGTGAGGGGGACAGTAGGGGTAAAGGTGAGGTTTAAGCTGAGTGTGAGTGTTATGGTAATGGTGAAGGTTAGGGTTAGGGTGAGGGTGAGGGTGCGGGTTAGGGTTAGGGTTAGGGGGAGGGGGAGGGTTAGATTGAGGATTAGTGTTAGGATTAGTGTGAGGTTTAGGGTGAGGATGAGGATTAGGGTTAGGGTGAGGGCTAGGGTGAGGGTGAGGTTTAGGGTTAGGTTTAGGGTGAGGTTTAGGGTTAGTTTGATGTTTAGGGTCAGTGTGAGGGTTAGTTTTAGGGTTAGGGTTAGTGTTAGGTTGAGGGTTAGTGTTAGGGTGAGGGTTATGGATAGGGTGAGGGTTAGGGTAAGGGTTAGGGTTATTGTTAGGATTAGGGTTAGGGTTACATTTTCGGTGAGTGTCAGGGTGACGGTTAGGGTTATGGTTAGGGTGAGGTTTAGGTTTAGGGTTAGGGTTAGAGTTAGAGTTAGGGTGAGGGTAAGGTTTAGGGTTAGAGTTAGGGTTAGTGTTAGGTTTATGGTTAGGGTGAAGGTTAGGGTTAGGGTTATGGTTAGGCTTAGGCTTAGGCTTCGGCCGAGCATGAGGGTGAGGGTTAAGGTTAGGGTTAGGGTGAGGGTTAGGGTTAGGGTTAGGGTGAGGGTTAGGATAAGATTTAGGGTTAAGGTTATTGTTAGGATTAGGTTTAGGGTTAGGATTAGGGTTAGGGTTAGGTTTAGGGTTAAGGTTAGGGTTAGGGTTTGGGTTAGGGTGAGGGTGAGGGTAAGGATTAGGTCTAGGGTTCGGGTTAGGGTTAGGTTTAGGGTTAGGGTTATGGTGTGGATTAGGGTTATTGTTAGTGTTATGGTTAGGGTTAAGTTTGGGGTGAGCGTGAGGCTGAGGGTGAGGGTTATTGTTATGGATAGTGTTAGAGTTAAGTTTAGCTTTAGGTTGAGGGTTAGTGTGAGGGTTTGGTTTACGTTTACGGTTAGGGTGAGGGTGAGTGTGAGGGTTAGGTTTAGTTTTAGGCTTATGCTTAGGCTTAGGCCCAGCTTGAGGTTGAGGGTGAGGGATAGGCTTAGGGTGAGGATTAGGGTTAGATTTAGGGTTAGGGTGAGGGTTAGGGTTAGGGTTAGTTTTAGGGTTGGTGTTAGGGTAAGGTTTAGGGTGAGTGTGAGGTTTAGGGTTGGGGTTACTGTTAGGCTTAGATTTAGGCTGAGGGTGAGGGTGAGGGTTAGGGTGAGGGTTGGGGTTAGGGTTAGAGTGAGGGTTAGGGTGAGGGTTAGGAATAGGCTTAGGTTTAGAATATGGGCTAGGGTGAGGGTGAGGGTTAGGGTCAGGGTTAGGGTGAGGGTTAGTGTGAGGGTTAGGTTTCGGGTTAATGTTAGTGTTAGGGATAGGCTTAGTGTTCGGCGGAGGGTGAGGGTGAGGGTGAGTTTTAGGGTTAGGGTGAGGATGAAGTTTAGGTTTAGAGTTAGCTTTAGGGTGAGGGTTAGTGTTAGGGTTAGGGTTATTGTCACAGTTAGGTTTAGGGTGACGGTGAGTGTGAGGTTTAGGGTTAGGATTAGAGTTAGGGTGAGGGAGAGGGTTAGCATGAGGGTTAGGCTTAGTCTTAGGGTTAGAGTATGGGCTAGGGTGAGGTTGAGGGTTAGTGTTAGGGTTAGGGTGAGGGTTAGGGTGAGTGTGAGGGTTATGTTTAGTCTTAGGTTTAGGCTTAGGCTTAGGCCGAGCATGAGTGTGAGGGAGAGGTTAGGGTTAGGATTAGAGTTAGTTTTTTAGGGTTAGGTTGAGTGTTAGGATGAGGTTTAGGGTTAGGATTAGGGTTAGGGTGAGGGCTAGATTGAGGGTGAGGGTTAGGGTTAACGTTAGTGTGAGGTTTAGGGTTAGGGTTAGGGTTACGTTGAGGGTGAGGGTTAGGATTAGGGTAAGGGTTAGTGTTAGGGTTAGGGTGAGGGTAAGGGTTAGGATTAGGTTTAGGGTTAGGGTTATTGTTAGTTTTATGGTTAGGGTTAAGTTTACAATGAGGGTTAAGATGAGGGTGAGGGTTAGGATTAGGGTTAGGGTGAGGTTTAGGGTTAGGGTTAGAGTTACGGTTAGGGTGAGGGTTTGGATCATGGTTAGGGTCACAGTGAGGCTCAGGGTTAGGCTGAGGTTTAAGGTTAGGGTGAGGGATAGGGTGAGGGTTAGGATGAGGGTTATGGTTACAGTGAGGTTGAGGGTTAGGATTAGTGTGAGGGTTAGGGTTAGGATTAGGGTTAGGCTGAGGGTGAGGGTTAGGTTTAGGTTTAGGTTCAGGGTTAGGGTTAGCGTTAGGATTAGGGTTAGGAGGAGGGTGAGTGTGAGGGTTAGGGTTAGGGTTAGGCTTAGGCTTAGGCTTAGGGTTAGGCTGACGGTGAGGGTGGGGGTGAAGATTAGGTTTAGGGTGATGGTTAGGGTTAAAGTTAGGCTGAGGTTTAGGATGAGATTTAGGGTTAGGGTGAGGATGATGGTAATGGTTAAGGTGAGGTTTAGACTGAGCGTGAGGGTTAAGATAAGGTTGAGTGTTAGGGATAGGTTTAGGGTTAGGGTAAGGGTTAGGGTTTCAGTTCAGGTGAGGTTGAGGGTGAGGGATAGGTTGACATTTAGGGTTAGGGTTAGGGTTAGGGTGAGTGTTATTGTGAGCGTTAGGTTTAGGGGTAGGGTAGGGGTAAGGGTTAGGGTGAGGGGTAGGGTTAGGTTTAGGGTTAGGGTTAGGGTGAGGGTTTGGATTAGGGTTAGGGTCACAGTGAGGCTGAGGGTTAGGCTGAGGTTTAGGGTTAGGGTGAGGGATAGGGTGAAGGTTAGGATGAGGGTTATGGTTAAGGTGAGGGTGAGGGTTAGGATTAGTGTGAGGGTTACGGTTAGGATTAGGGTTAGGATGAGGGTGAGGGTTAGGTTTAGGTTTTGGTTTAGGGTTAGGCTTAGGGGTAAGCTGAGGGTGAGCGTGGGGGTGAGGATTAGGTTTAGGGTGATGGTTAGGGTTATGGTTAGGGTGAGGTTTAGGTTGAGATTTAGGGTTAGGGTGAGGATGATGGTAATGGTTAAGGTTAGGGTTAGGGTTAGGGTTAGGGTTAGGGTTAGGGTTAGGGTTAGGGTTATTGTTAGGGATAGGGTGAGGGTGAGGGTTATGGTGAGGGTTAGTGATTGCGTTAGGCTAGGGGTTAATGTTCTGGTTAGGGCTAGGGTGAGGGTGAGGGTGAGGTTTAGGATGAGAGTGAGGGTTAGGTTAATCGTGAGTGTTAGGGTGATGGTTAGAGTGAGGGTGAGTTTTAGGGTTAGGGTTAGGGTGAAGTAAGGGTTAGGGTTTGGGTGAGGGTGAGGGTTAGTGTTATGTTTAGGGTTAGCCTTAGGGTGAGGGTGAGGGTTATGATTAGGGTTTGGGTTAGGGTTAGGGTTATTTATAGGGTAAGGGTTAGGGTGAGGGTGAGGGTGAGGGTGAGGGTCAGGGTTAGGGTTAGGGTTAAGATGAGTGCTAGTTTGAGTTTTAGGGCTAGAGTTAGAGTTAGGGTGAGGGTGAGGTTTAGGGTTAGAGTTAGGGTTAGAGTTAGGTTTATGGTTAGGGTGAGGGTTAGGTTTATGGCTATGGTTAGGCTTAGGCTTATGCCGAGCATTAGAGTGAGGGTCAGGGTAGGGTGAGGGTTAGGATTAGGCTTATGTTTAGGGTATGGGCTAGGGTGAGGGTGAGTGTTAGGGTCAGGGTTAGGGTGACGGTTAGTGTGAGGGTTAGGTTTAGGGTTAGAGTTGGGGTTAGGGATAGGCTTAGTGTTAGGTGGAGGGTGAGGGTGAGGGTGAGAGTTAGGGTTAGTGTGAGGATGAGGTTTAGGGTTAGAGTTAGCATTAGGGTGAGGGTTAGGGTTAGGGTTAGGGTTAGTCTCACAGTTAGGGTTAGGGTGAGGGTGAGTGTGAGGGTTAGGGTTAGGATTTGACTTAGGGTTAGGGTGAGGGTTAGGGTGAGGGTTAGGCTTAGGCTTAGGCATAGAGTATGGGCTAGGGTGAGGGTGAGAGTTAGTGTTGGGGTTAGGGTGAGTGTTAGGGTGAGTGTGAGGTTTAGGTTTAGTCTTAGTCTTAGGCTTAGGCTTAGGCGGATCATGAGTGTGAGGGAGAGGGTTAGGGTTAGAATGAAAGTTAGGGTTTTAGGGTTAGGTTGAGTGTTAGGATGAGGTTTAGGGTTAGGATTATGGTTAGAGTGAGGGCTAGAGTGAGGGTGAGGGATAGGGTTAGCGTTTGGGTGTGGTTTAAGGTTAGGGTTAAGGTTTCTTTGAGGGTGAAGGTTAGGGTTAGGCTGAGGTTTAGGATTAGGTTAGGGTGAGGGTGAGGGTTAGGATTAGGTTTAGGGTTAGGGTTATTGTTAGTTTTACGGTTAGGTTTAAGTTTACATTGAGGGTGAGGATGAGGGTGAGGATGTGGGTGAGGGTTAGGGTTAAGGGTTAGGGTCAGGGTTAGGTTTAGGGTTAGCGTGAGTGTTTGGATTAGGTTTAGGGTCACAGTGAGGGTGAGGGTTAGGATTAGGGATAGGCTGAGGTTTAGGGTTAGGGTGAGGGATAGGGTGAGGGTTTGGATGAGGGTTAGGGTTACGGTGAGGGTGAGGGTTAGTGTTAGGGTGAGGGTTAGGGTTAAGATTAGGGTTAGGGTGAGTGTGAGGTTCAGGTTCAGGTTTAGTTTTAGGGTTAGGGTTAGCATTAGGATTAGGGTTAGGATGAGGGTGAGTGTGAGGGTTAGGGTTAGGGTTAGGCTTACGCTTAGGGTTAGGCTGAGGGTGAGGGTGGGGATGAGGATTAGGGTTAGTGTGATGGTTAGGGTTACGGTTAGGGTGAGGTTTAGGATGAGGTTTAGGGTTTGGGTGAGGGTGATGGTAATGGTAAAGGTGAGGTTTAGGCTGAGGGTGAGGTTTAAGATAAGGTTGAGTGTTAGGGTTAAGTTTAGGGTTAGGGTAAGGGTTAGGGTTTGGGTTTGGGTGAGGTTATGGGTGAGGGTGAGTTTGACGTTTAGGGTTAGGGTTAGGGTTAGCGTGAGGGTTATTGTGAGTGTTAGGTTTAGGGGTAGAGTAGCTGTAAGGGTTAGGGTGAGGGGTAGGGTTATGGTTAGGGTTAGGGTTAGGGTGGTGGTTAGATTTAGGGATAGGGTTATGATTACAGTTACGGTTAGAGTGATTGTTAGTGTGAGGGTGAGGATTAGGGTTAGCTTTAGCGTGAAGTTGAGGGTTAGGGTTTGGGTGAGGGTGAGGGTTAGTGTTATGTTTAGGGTTAGCCTTAGGGTGAGTGTGAGGGTTAGGATTAGGGTTAGGTTTAGAGTGAGGGTGAGTTTTAAGTTTAGGGTGATGGTTTGGTTTAGTGTGAGGGTTAGTTTTCGGGATAAGGTTAGTTTTAGGGTAAATGTAAGTGTTAGGGTGAGGTTTAGGGTAAGGGTGAGATTTAGGGTTAGAGTTAGGGTTAGGGTGAGGGTTAGGGTTAGGGTGTTAGGTTAGTGTTAGTGTGATGTTTAGGGTGGGGGTGAGTGTAAAGGTTAGGGTTAGGATTAGGATTAGGGTTAATGTGAGGGTGAGTGTGAGGGTTAGGGTTAGGTTTAGGGTTTGGATTAGCGTTATGGTGAGGGTGAGGGTGAGGTTTAGGGTTAGGGTGAGGGTTGGGGTTAGGGATAGAGTGAGGGTCAGGGTAAGGCTAAGGATTAGGCTTAGGGTTGGGGTATGGGCTAGGGTGAGGGTGAGGGTTAGGGTCAGGGTTAGAGTGAGGGTTACGATGAGGGTTAGGTTTAGGGTTAGTATTAGGGTTAGGGTTGGGGTTAGGGATAGGCTTAATGTTAGGCAGAGGGTGAGGGTGAGGGTGAGGGTTAGGTTTAGGGTTTGGGTGAGGTTTAGGTTTAGTGTTAGT
The DNA here is from genome assembly GCF_024711535.1 of Dipodomys merriami. Taxonomy (NCBI): domain Eukaryota; kingdom Metazoa; phylum Chordata; class Mammalia; order Rodentia; family Heteromyidae; genus Dipodomys; species Dipodomys merriami. Next base: position 61,267 of record NW_027203536.1, on the reverse strand, counting down.
GTTAGAGTGAGGGTCAGTGTGAACATTAGATTTAGGTTGAGTGTTAGTATTATGGTTAGGGTAAGGGTGAGTGTGAGGGTAAGGGTTAGACTTAGTCTTAGGCTTAGGCTTATTCCGAGCCAAAGGGTGAGGGTGAGGGTTAGGGTTAGGGTGAGGGTTAAGTTTAGGGTGAGGGTTATGGACAGGGTAAGGGTTAGGGTTAGGGTTAGGGTTATTGTTAGGATTAGGGTTAGGTTTAAAGTTACTGTGAGGGTGAGGGTTAGGGTTAGGGTTAGGGTGAGGATTAGGGTTAGAGTTAGGTTTAGGGTGAGGGTTAGGGTTAGTGTTGGTGTTAGGGTTAGGGTTAGGGTTAGGCTTAGGTTTAGGGTGAGTGTGAGGTTTAGGGTTAGGGTTACTGTTAGGCTTAGGTTTAGGCTGTGGGTGAGGGTGAGGGTGAGGGTTAGCGTTAGATTCGGGTTGGGTTTAGGGTTAGAGTGAGGGTTAGGGTGAGGTTTAGGATTAGGCTTAGGGTTAGGTTATGGGCTAAGGTTAGGGTGAGGTTTAGGGTCAGGGTTAGGGTGAAGGTTAGTGTGAGGGATAGGTTAAGTGTTAATGTTAGGGTTAGGGTTGGGGTTAGGGATAGGCTTAGTGTTAGGTGGAGGGTTAGAGTGAGAGTGATTTTTAGGGTTAGGGTGAGGATGAGGTTTACGGTTACAGTTATCATTAGGGTGAGGTTTAGTGTTAGGGTTAGGGTTAGTGTTACAGTTAGGGTTAGGGTGAGGGTGAGTGTGAGCGTTAGGGTTAAGATTAGACTTAGGGTGAGGGTGAGGGTTAGGCTTAGGCTTAGGCTTAGAGTATGGGCTAGGGTGAGGGTGAGGTTAGTTTTAGGATTAGGGTGAGGATTAGGGTGAGTGTGAGGGTTAAGGTTAGTCTTAGGCTTAGTCTTAGGCTTAGGCCGCGCATGAGTGTGAGGGAGAGCGTTAGGGTTAGGATGATGTTTAGGGTTTTAGGGTTAGGGTGAGGCTTAGGATGAAGTTTAGGGTTACAGTTAGGTTTAGGGTTAGTGTGAGGGCTATAGTGAGGGTGAGGGTTAAGGTTAGCGTTAGGGTGATGTTTAGGGTTATGGTTAGGGTTATGTTGAGGGTGAGAGTTAGGGTTAGGGGGAGGGGGACAGTAAGGGTAAAGGTGAGGGTTAGGCTGAGGGTGAGTGTTATGGTAATGGTGAAGGTTAGGGTTAGGGTGAGGGTTAGGTTTAGGGTTAGGGTGAGGGTGAGGGTTAGATTGAGCATTAATGTTAGGGTTAGTGTGAGGTTTAGGGTGAGGATGAGTGTTAGGGTTAGGGTGAGGGCTAGGGTGAGGGTGAGGTTTAGGGTTAGGGTTAGGGTGAGGTTTAGGGTTAGGGTTATGGTTAGGGTGAGGGTGAGGTTTAGGGTTAGAATTAGGGTTAGGGTGAGGCTGAAGGTGAGGGTTAGGGTTATTGTTAGGATTAGGGTTAGGTTTACGTTTTCGGTGAGTGTGGGGGTGAGGGTTAGGGTTAGGGTTAGAGTGAGGTTTAGATTTTGGATTAGGGTTAGAGTTGGAGTTAGGGTGAGGGTGAGGTTTAGGGTTAGAGTTAGGGTTAGTGTTAGGTTTATGGTTATGGTGAGGGTTAGGGTTAGGGTTATGGTTAGGCTTAGGCTTAGGCTTAGGCCGAGCATGAGGGTGAGGGTTAGTGTTAGGGTTAGGTTGAGGGTTAGGGTTAGGGTGAAGGGTAGGATGAGATTTAGGGTTAGGGTTACGGTTAGGTTTATGGTTATGGTTAGGGTTAGGGTTAGGTTTAGGATTACTGTTAGTGATAGGGTGAGGGTTAGGTTTTCGGTTTTGGGTTAGGGTGAGGGTGAGGATAAGGATTAGGGTTAGGGTTAGGGTTAGGTTTAGGATTAGGGTTATGGTTAGGGTTAGTGTTAGGGTTAGTTTTAGGGTTATGGTGAGGATTAAGGTTAGGGTTACGGTAATTCTTAGTGTTATGTTTAGGGTTAAGTTTACGGTGAAGTTGAGGTTGAGCGTGAGGTTTATGTTTAGAGTTAGTTTTAGTTTTAGGGTGAGTGTTAGTGTGAGGGTTAGGTTTAGGGATAGGGTTACGTTTAGGGTTAGGATGAGGGTGAGTGTGAGGGTTATGGTTAGTCTTAGACTTATGCTTAGGCTTTGGCCCAGCTTGAGGGTGAGTGTGAGGATTAGGGTTAGGATGAGTGTTAGGGTTAGGGTAAAGGTTAGGGTTAGGGCTATGTTGAGGTTTAGGGTTAGGGTTAGGGTGAGTTTTAAGTTTAGGTTGATGGTTAGGGTTAGTGTGAGTGTTACTGTTCGGGTTAAGGTTAGTTTTAGGGTGAAGGTAAGTGTTAGGGTGAGGTTTAGGGTTAGGGTGAGGTTTAGGGTTAGAGTTAGGGTTAGGGTGAGGGTTAGGGTTAGGGTTAGTGTTAGGGTTAGGTTTAGGGTGAGGTTTAGGGTTGGGGTGAGTGTTAGGGTTAGGATTAGGATTAGGGTTAAGGTGAGGGTGAGTGTGAGGATTAGGGTTAGGGTTAAGGTTAGGATTAGAGTTATGTTGAGGGTGAGGTTGAGGGTTAGGGTTAGGGTGAGGGTTGCGGTTAGGGTTAGAGTGAGTTTTAGGGTGAAGTTTAGGATTAGGTTTAGGGTTAGGGTATGGGCTAGTGTGAGGGTGAGGTTTAGGGTCAAGGTTCGAATGAGGGTTAGGGTGAGGGTTAGGATTGGTGTTAGTGTTAGGGTAAGGGTTGGGGTTAGGAATAGGCTTAGTGTTAGGCAGAGGGTGAGGGTGAGGGTTAGGGTTAAGGTTTGGGTGAGGTTTAGGGTTAGTGTTAGTGTTATGGTGAGGGTTAGTGTGAGGGTTAGTGTTAGGGTGTGTGTTACTGTTAGGGTTAGGGTGAGGGTACGTGTGAGGGTAAGGGTTACTCTTAGTCTTAGGCTTAGGCTTATTCCGAGCCTAAGGGTGAGTGTGAGGGTTAGGATTAGGGTGAGGGTTATGGACAGGGTGAGGGTTAGGGTTATTTTTAGGGTTAGGGTTAGGGTGAGGGTTAGGGTTAGGGTTAGGTTTAGGCTTAAGCTTAGGCATATGCTTTGGCCGAGCATGAAGGTGAGGGTTAGGGTTAGGTTTAGTGTGAGGGTTAGGGTTAGGGTGAGGGTTCCGATGAGGTTTAGGGTTAGGGTTAGGTGTAGAGTTAGGGTAAGGTTTAGGATTTGGGTTAGGGTTAGGGTTAGGTTTAGGGTTTGGGTTAGGGTTATGGTGAGCGTTAGGGTTAGGGTTTGGTTGAGGGTGAGGTTGAGGGTGAGAATTAGGGTTAGAGTTAGGGTTAGGGTTAGGGTAAGGTTTAGGGTTACGGTTAGGATTAGGGTTAAGGATAGGGTTACAGTGATGGTTAGGGTTATGGTTAGGGTTAGCGTTAGGGTTATTGTTAGTGTTATGGTTAGAGTTAAGTTTGCAGTGAGGGTGAGGCTGAGAGTGAGGTTTATGGTTAGGTTTAGGGTTAGGGATAGTGTTGGGGTTAGCGTTAAGGTGAGGTTTAAGGTGAGGGTTAGGGTTGGTGATAGGATTAGAGTTATGCAGAGGGTGAGGGTGAGGGTTAGGGTTAGGGTGAGGGTTGGGGTTAGGGTTAGAGTGAGGTTTAGGGTGAGGGTTAGGATTAGGCTTAGGGTTAGGTTATGGGCTTGGGTGAGGGTGAGGGTTAGGGTGAGGTTTAGTGTGAGGGTTAGGTTTAGGGTCAGTATTAGGGTGAGGGTTGGGGTTAGTGATAGTCTTAGTGTTAGGCGGAGGGTGAGGGTGAGGGTGAGGGTTAGGGTTAGGGTGAGTGTTACTGTTAGCGTTAGGGTGAGGTTGAGTGTGAGGGTAAGGGTTAGTCTTAGGCTTAGGCTTAGGTTTAGGCCGAGCCTAAGGGTGAGAGTGAGGGTTCGGGTTAGGGTTCGGGTTAGGGTTAGGGTGAGGGTTATGGATAGGGTGAGTGTTAGGGTTAGGGTTAAGGTTATTGGTAGGATTAGGATTAGGTTTAAAGTTACTGTGAGGGTGAGAGTTAGGGTTAGGGTTAGGGTGAGGTTTATGGTTAGAATTAGGGTTATTGTTAGGGTTAGGGTTAGGGTGAGTGTTAGGGTGAGGGTTAGGGTTAGGGTTAGGGTTAGGCTTAGGCCGAGCATGAGGGCGAGGGTTAGTGTGAGTGTTAGGGTTAGGTGTAGGGTGAGGGTTAGGATGAGTTTTAGGGTTAGGGTTAGGTTTAGGTTTATGTTTAGGGTTAGGGTAGGTTTAGGGTTAGGGTTTAGGTTAGGGTGAGGCTTAGGGTTAGGGTTTGGGTTAGGGTGAGGGTGAGGGTGATGATTAGGGTTAGGGTTAGGGTTAGAGTTAGGGTAAGGTTTAGGGTTATGGTTAGGGTTAGGGTTAGGTTTACAGTGAGTGTTAGGGTTAGGGTTAGTTTTAGGGTTATTGTTATTTTTATGGTTAGAGTTAAGTTTGTGGTGAGGGTGAGGCTGAGGGTGAGGTTTATGGTTAGGTTTATGGTTACGGTTAGTGTTAGAGGTAGTGTTAGTGTGAGGTTTAGGGTGAGGGTTAGGGCTAGGGTTAGGATTAGGATTAGGGTTAAGGTGAGGGTGAGTTTGAGGATTAGGTTTAGGGTTAGGCTTAGGATTAGAGTTAGGGTGAGGGTCAGGGTGAGGGTTAGGTTTTGGTTGTGGGTTTGGGTTAGGTTTAGAGTGAGGTGTAGGTTGAGGGTTAGGCTTAAGCTTAGAGTTAGGGTATGGACTAGCGTGAGGGTGAGGGTTAGGGTTAGGGTGAGGGTTAGGTTGAGATTTATGGTTAGGGTTAGTGTTAGGGTTCGGCTTAGTGTTAGGCGGAGGGCTAGGGTGAAAATGAGGGTTAGGGTTAGGGTGAGGTAGAAGTTACAGTTAGCGTTAGGGTGAGAGTTAGTGTGAGGTTTAGGGTAAAGGTTAGTGTTATGGTTAGGGGTAGGGTGAAGGTGAATGTGAGGCTTAGGGTTAGTCTTAGGCTACGGTTTAGGCTTAGGCCGAGCATAAGTGTGAGGGTGAGGGTTAAGGTGTTAGGATTAAGGTGAGACTGAGGGTGAGGTTTAGGGTTAAGATTAGGGTTAGTTTGAGGGCTAGAGTGAGGGTGAGGGTTAGTGTTAGCATTAGGGTGAGGTTAGGGTTAGGGTTAGGGTTAGGATTAGGATGAAGTATAGGGTGAGGGTTAGGGTTAATATTAGGATTAGGGTGATGTTAAGTGTTATTGTGAGTATGAGGGTTAGGTTGAGGTTTAGGGTGAGGGTGAGGGTTAGGGTTAGGATTAGGCTGAAGGTGAGGGTGATGTTTGGGGTTAGTGTTTGGGTTAGAGTGAGGATGAGGGTTAGGGTGAGGAGTATGGTTAGGGTAAGAGTGAGGGTGAGGGTTAGGTTTAGCTTTAGGGTTAGGGTTAGGGTTAGGCTGAAGATGAGGGTGAGGGTTAGGGTTAGGGTTAGGATGTTGGTTAGGGTTAGTGTTAGGGTGAGGGTGAGGGTGAGGTTTAGGGTTAGGATATTTGTTAGGCTGAGGGTGAGGGTGAGAGTGAGTGGTAGGGTTGGGGTTAGGGTGAGGATTAGGGTTAGTGTGATTTTTAGGGTGATGGTGACTGTAACGGTTAGGGTGATGATTAGGGTGAAGTAAGGTTTATGGTTAGTGTTAGTGTTAGGGTTAGGGTTAGGGTTAGGGAGAGGTTTAGGGTTATGCTTAGGTTGTGGGTAAGTGTTAGAGTGAGGGTTAGGATGAAGGTTAGGGTTAGTTTGAGGGTTATAGTAAGGGTTATGGTTATGTTGAGGGTAAGGATTAGGGTGCGGTTTAGGGTGAGGGTGATGGTTAGGGTTAGGATGAGGGTTAGGGTTAGTGTGAGGGTTTGAGTTAGGGTTAGGGTTAGGTTGAGGGTAAGGCTTAGGGTTAGGTTTAGGGTGACGGTGAGGGTTAGTGTGAGGGTTATTGTTTGGTTTAGCTTAAGGTTTATGGTGAGGTCTAATGTGAGGTTGAGGGTTTTGTTGAGGGTGACGGTGAGGGTGAGCGTTTCGGTTAGGTAAGGCTTAAGGTTAGGGTTAGGGGGAGGATTAGGGGGAGGATCAGGGATAGGATGAATTTAGGGTTAGAGTGATGGTTATAGTTAGTGTCAGGTTTAGGATGAGGGTTAGGATTAGGGTGAGGTTTAGGGTTCGGTTTGCATTAGGGTTAGGGTGAGGGATAGGGTGTTTTTGACAATTAGGTATAGGTTTAGAGTTAGTGTTAGGGTGATGGTTAGGGTTAGGGTTAGGGTTAGGATGAGGGTTAGGGTAAGGGGTAGGGTTAGGGTTAGGGTGAATATTAGGCTTAGGGTGACGGTTAGAGTAAGGGTAAGGGTTAGGGTTAGGGTGAAGTTAAGGATAAGGGTGAGGGTGAGGGTTAGTGTTAGGTTTAGGATTATGGTGAGGGTGAGGGTTAGGGTTAGGGAAATTGTTAGCTTTTCGGTTAGTTTGAGGATTAGGGTGAGGTTTTGGGTTAGGGTGACCGTTCGCTTTAGGCTGAGTGTTAGGTTTAGGGTTAGGGTGAGGCTTAGGGTTAGTGTGATGTTTAAGGTGAGGGTGAGGCTGAGGGTTCGGTTCAGGTTCTCGTGAGGGTTAGGGTTTTTGTGAGGGTTAGGGTTAGGGTGAGGGTGATGTTGAGGTTGAAGTTTATGGTGAGCATGAGGGGTAGGGGTAGGGTTAGGGTGAGGTTTAGGTTTAGGGTTAGTGTTAGGTGAGTGTTACAGGGAGGGATAGGGTTAGGGTGAGAGTTAGGATTACTGTGTGGGTTAGGGTTATGGTTAGGGTGAGGGTAAGGATTAGGGTTAGGTTTAGTGTGAGGGTGAGGATTAGGGTTAGGGTTAGGGTTATGGGGAGGGTGAGGGTGAGGGTTAGGGTTAGGTTTAGGGTTAAGTTTAGGGTGAGGGTTTCAATGAGCGTTAGGTTTAGGGCAAGGGTGAGGGTAAGGTTTAAAGTGAGGGTTAGAGTGAGGGTGAGGGATAGGGTTAGGATTATTGTGAGTAATAGGGTGAGGGTTAGTGTTAGGGTGAGGGTGAGTGTTAGGATGAGGTTTTGGTTAGTGTTAGGGTTAGTGTGAGGGTTAGGGTGAGGGTGATGGTTAGGGTTAGGGTTAGTGGTGAGGGTGAGGGTTAGGGTTAGGTTTAGGATTAGGGATAGAGAGAGGATTAGTGTTATGATTTGGGTGAGTGTTAGGCTGAGGGATAGGGTTAGGGTTAGGTTTAGTGTGATGATTCGGGTTAGGGTTAGGGTTAGGGTTAAGGTGAGGTTAAGGGTTAGGGTGAGGGTTAGGGTGAGGGTGAAGTTTAGGGTTAGCATTAGCGATAGGGTGAGGGTTAGGGTGTGGGTAAGGGTTTGGGTAAGGGTTAGGGTGAGGGTGAGGGTGAGGTTTAGGGTTAGGGTTTTTGTTAGGCTGAGGTTGAGGGTGAGGGTGAGTGTTAGGGTTGGGGTGAGGGTGAGGGTTAGGGTTAGTGTGATTGTTAGGTTGAGGGTGACTGTAACGGTTAGGGTGATGATTAGGGTGAAGTGAGGGTTAGGGTTAGGGATAGGGTTAGGGTGAGGGTTTGGGTTAGGGTGAGGGTTAGGTTTCACGTGAGGGTTAGTGTTAGGTTTAGGTTTAGGATGAGGCTTAGGGTTGGTGAGAGGGTTAGGGTGAGGGTGAGGGTTAGGATTAGCGTTAGGGTTAGGATGAGGGTGAGGGTTAGGGTTAGGTTAGGCTGAGGGTGAGGGTGAGGGTGAGGGTTAGAGTTGGTGTTCGTGTTAGTGCTAGTGTTAGGGTTAGGGTGAGGGTTACGCTGAGGGTTAGATTGTGGGTAAGTGTTAGAGTGAGGGTTAGAATGAGGGTGAGGTTAGGTTTAGGGTGAGGGTAAGGGTTAGTGTGAGGGTTAGGGTGAGGTTGAGGGTTAGGGTAAGCATAAGGGTTAGGGTGAGCAATAGGGATAGTGTTAGGGTTAGGGTTAGGGTGAGGGTGAGGGTTAGGGTGAGGCTGAGTGTGAGGTTGAGGGTTAGGATTAGGGTTAGGGTGAGGGTGTGGGTGAGGGTTAGGGTTAGGATTAGTGTTAGTGTTAGGGTTAGGCTGAGGGTGAGTTTGAGGGTGAAGGTGAGGGTTAGGTTTAGGTTTAAGGTGAGGGTTAGGGTTAGTGTGAGGGTTAGGGTGAGCGGGAGGGTTAGGGTTATGGTTAGGGTGAGTGTTAGTGTGAGGGTTAGTGTTAGGGTTAGAGTTAGGTTAAGGTTAGGTTTAGGTTTAGGGTTAGGGTTAGGGTTAGCTTGTGGGTAAGTGTTAGAGTGAGGGTTAGGATGAGGGTTAGGGTTATTTTGAGGTTTAGATTTAGGGTTAGGTTAGGGTGAGGGTAAGGTTTAGGGTGAGGTTTAGTGTGAGGGTGAGGGTTAGGTTTAGGATGAGGGTTAGGGTTAGTGTGAGGGTTAAAGTTAGGGTTAGGGTTAGGGTAAGTTTAAGGCTTAGGGTTAGGTTTAGGGTGACGGTGAGGGTTAGTGTGAGGGTTATTGTTAGGTTTAGGGTAAGGTTTATCGTGAGGTCTAATGTGAGGTTGAGGGTTAGGGTGAGGGTGAGGTTGAGGGTGAGGGTTTCGGTTAGGTAAGGGTTAAGATTAATGTTGGGGTGAGAATTAGGGGGAGGGTCAGGGATAAGATGAAGTTTAGGGTTAGAGTGATGGTTAGGGTTAGTGTGAGGTTTAGGGTTAGGGTGAGGTTTAGGGTTCTGGTTTGCATTAGGGTTAGGGTGAAGTTTAGGGTGTTTTTGAGGGTTGGGGTAGGGTTAGGGTTAGTGTTAGGGTGAGGGTTAGGGTTAGGGTTAGGGTTAGGATGAGGGTTAGGGTAAGGGGTAGCATTAGGATTAGGGTGAATGTTAGGATTAGGGTGATGGTTAGAGTAAGGGGAAGGGTTAGGGTTAGGGTGAGGTTAAGGATTAGGGTGAGGGTGAGGGTTAGTGTTAAGTTTAGGGTGATGGTGAGGGTGAGGGTTAGGGTTAGGGTAATGTTTAGCGTTAGGGTTAGTTTGAGGATTAGGGTGAGGTTTTGGGTTAGGGTGACCGTTCGCTTTAGGCTGAGTGTTAGGTTTAGGGTTAGGGTGAGGCTAAGGGTTCGTGTGATGTTTAGGGTGAGGGTGAGGCTGAGGGTGATGGTTCGGTTTCTCGTGAGGGTTAGGGTTTTGGTGAGGGTTAGGGTTAGGGTGAGGGTGATGGTGAGGTTGAAGTTATGGGTGAGCATGAGGGTTAGGGTTAGGGTTAGGGTGAGGTTTAGGTTTAGGGTTAGTGTTAGGTGAGTGTTACAGGGAGGGATAGGGTTAGGGTTAGGGTGAGAGTTAGGATTACTGTGTGGGTTAGGGTTATGGTTAGGGTGAGGGTAAGGATTAGGGTTAGGTTTAGTGTGAGGGTGAGGATTAGGGTTTGGGTTAAGGTTATGGGGAGGGTGAGGGTGAGTGTTAGGGTTAGGTTTAGGGTTAAGTTTAGGGTGAGGGTTATGGTGAGGTTTACGGTTAGGTCTAGGGTTAGGGTAAGGTTTAGAGTGAGGGTTAGAGTGAGGGTGAGGGTTAGGGTTAGGGTTAGGGTGAGGGATAGGGTGAGGTTAGGGTTAGGTTTAGGGTGAGGGTTAGGGTGAGGGTAAGTGTTCGGGTAAGGTTTAGGGTGAGGATGAGTGTTAGGGTTAGGTTTAGGGTTAGGGGTAGGGTGAGGGTTGGAGTTAGGGTGAGGGTTACTTTGAGGGTTTTTGTTAGTATTAGGGTTAGGTCTAGGGTGTGGTTTAGGGTGAGTGTGAGGGTTAGTGTTAGGGTAAGTGTTACGGTTTGGGTGAGGGTTAGTGTGAGGTTTAGGGTTAGGGTTAGAGTAAGTATTATGGTGAGGGTTAGGATGAGAGTTAGGGTGAGGGTTAGGGTGAGGGTAAGAGTTCGGGTGAGGGTTAGGGTTAGGTTGAGGGTTAGTGTTAGGGTTAAGATGAGGTTTAGTGTGAGGGTGAGGATTAGTGTTAGGGTTAGGGTTAGGGTGAGGTTAGGGTGAGGGTTTTGGTTAGTGTTAGGGTTAGGGTTAGGGTGAGGGTGAGGCTTAGTGTTAGGGTAGGGGTTAGGGTTAAGTGAGGGTTAGGGTTAGATTGAGGGTTAGAGTGAGGGCTAAGGTGAGGGTGAGGGTGAGGTTAGGGTTAGGGTGAGAATTGGGGTTAGGGATAGGGTTAGGGTTAGGGTAAAATTTACAGTGAGGGTTAGGGTTTGGGTTAGGGTGAATGTTAGGGTTAGGGGTAAAGTGAGGGATAGGTTTAGTGTGAGGCTTAGGGTTAGGTTTAGTTTTAGGGTTAACGTGAGGGTAAGGGTTAGTGTGAGTGTTAGGGTGAGGGTGAGGTTTAAGGTAAGTGTGAGGTTTAGGGTGAGGTTTAGTGTTAGAAGTAGGTTTAAGTTTAGGTTGAGGTTTAGTGTGAGGGCTAGGGTTAATGTCAGGGTTAGGGTTAGGTTGAGGGTTAGGGTTAGGATTAGGGTGAGGATTAGAGTGAGGGTTAGGGTTAGGATAAGTGTGAGGCTTAGGGTTAGTGTGACGGTTAGGGTTAGGCTTAGGGATATTGTGAGGTTTAGGGTTAGGTTTAGGTTTAGGGTTAGGGAAAAGTTTACGGTGAGGGTTAGGGTTAGGGTTAGGGTTAGGGTGAATGTTAGGGTTAGGGGTAGGCTGAGAGATAGGTTTTTTGTGAGGTTTAGGGTCAGGATTAGAGTTAGGATTAAGGTCAGGGTAATTGTTAGGGTGAGGCTTAGGGTGAGGGTGAGGGTTAGGGTTAGCATTAGTGTTAGGATGAGGGTTATGCTGAGGGTTAGGGTTAGGTTTAGGCTTAGGGGTTGGGTTAGGGTGATGGTGAGGGTTAGGGTTAATGTTAGGGTTAGGTTGAGAATTAGGGTGAAGTTTAGGGTTAATGTTAGGGATGGGTTTAGGGTGAGGGTTAGGGTTAGGGTTAGTGTGAGGGTTAGAGTTAGATTTAGGGTTAGGTTGAGGGTGAGGGTAAGTGTTCTGGTGAGGGTTAGGGTGAGGGTGATTGATAGGGTTAGCATAAGGTTTACGATGAGGATGAGATTTACGATTAGCATTAGGGTTAGGGGAAGGTCTAGGGTGAGGATTAGTGTTAGTGTTAAGGTGAGGGTGAGTTTGAGGTTTAGGATGAGAGTGAGAGATAGCGTTAGGGTTAGGGATAGAGTGAGGGTTAGGGTGAGGGTGAGGGTTAGGGTGTGGGTGAGGTTGAAGGTGAGGTTTTCGCTTACGTAAATTTGAGGGTTAGGTTTAGGGTTAGGGTTAGGTTTAGGGTTAGGTTGAGGGTCAATATTAGGGTTAGGGATAGGATGATTATTAGCGTGAGGGTTTGGTTAAGGTTTGGGTGAGGTTTAGGATTAGTGTGAGGGTTAGGTTAAGGGTTAGACTTAGGGTTGGGATGAGGGTAAGTGTGAGGGTGAGGTTTAGGGTGAGGGTGAGGTTTAGGGTTAGTGTTAGGGTTAGGGTGTGAGTTAGGGTGAGGGTTGGGGTTAGGGTTAGGGTGAATGTTAGGGTTAGGTTTAGGGTTAGGGTGTGGGTGAGTGTGAGTGTGAGGGTTAGTGTTAGAGTTAGGGTGAGGGTTAGGGTTAGGATTATGGTTAGGGTTAGGGTTAGGTTGAGGATGAGGATGAGGGTGAGAATGAGGATATGTGTGAGGGTTAGGTTTAGAGTTAGGGATAGGATGAGGATTAGGGTAAGGGGTAGGGTTAGGTTTAGAGTGAGGGTTAGGGATAGTGTGAGGTTTAGGTTAAGGGTTAGGTTTAGAGTAAGGAGGAGGATAAGGGTTAGGGTGAGAGTTAGGGTCAGGGTAAGGGTTAGGTTTAGGGTTAGGGATGTAGTGAGGGATAGGGTGAGGGTTATAGGGTTAGGGTTAGTGTGAGGGTTAGGGTGAGGGTTAGTGTTAGGGATAGGGTGAGGGTTAGGATGAGTGTAAGAGTTCAGGTGAGGGTTAGGTTGAGGGTGAGAGTTAGGGTTAGGGTTAGGGTGAGGGTTAGGGTGAGGGGTAGGATTAGGGTTAGGGTTAGGGTGAGGTTTAGGCTGAGGGTTTTGTTTAGTGGTATGGTTAGGTTTAGGGTGAGGGTTAGGTTGAGGATGAGTTAGGTTTAGGTTGAGGGTTGGGGTTAGGTTGAGGGTTATGGTGAGGGCTAGGGTGAGGTTGAGGTTTAGGGTTAACGTTAGGGATAAGGTGATGTTCAGGGTTAGGGATAGGTTTAGGGTTAGGGTAAGGGTTAAGCTGAGGGTTAGGGTGAGGGTTAGTGTTAGGGTAGGGAGAATGTTAAGTTTAGTGTTAGAGTGAGATGTAGGTTTAGTGTGAGGGGTAGGGTTAGGTTTAGCGTTTGAGATAAGGTGAGGGTAAATGTTAGGGTGAGTGTTAGGGTGAGGGTGAGGATTAGGGTGAGCATTAGGGTTAGGGTCAGAGTTAGGTTTAGCTTTAGGTTTAGGGTGAGTGTTAGGGTTAGTGTGAGAGTTAGGGTGAGGTTGAGGGTAAGGGTTAAGGTGAGGGTTAGGTTGAGGTTGAGAGTTAGGGTATGGGTGAGCTTTAGGGTGAGGGTTATGGTTAGGGTTAGGGTTAGGATGAGGGTTAGGGTAAGGGGTGGGGTTAGGGTTGGGGTGAATGTTAGGATTAGGGTGACGGTTAGGGTAAGGGTAAGTGTTAGGGTTAGGGTGAGGTTAAGGATTAGGGTGAGGGTGAGCGTTAGTGTTAGGTTTAGGGTGATGGTGAGGGTGAGGGTTAGTGTTAGGGTGAGGGTGAGGCTGAGGTTGAGGGTTAGGGTTAGTGTAATGGTTAGCATTAGTGTTAGTTTGAGGTTTAGGATGAGTTTTTGTGTTAGGGTGACCTTTAGGTTTAGGCTGAGTGTTAGGGTGAGGGTTAAGGTTAGTGTGATGTTTAGGATGAGGGTGAGGCTGAGGGTGAGGGTGAGGGTTCACGTGAGGGTTAGGGTTTAGGTGATGGTTAGGGTTAGGGTGAGGGTGATGTTGAGGTTGAAGGTTAGGTTGAGCATGAGGGGTAGGGTTAGGGTAAGTGTGAGGTTTTGTTTTAGGGTTAGTGTTAGGTGAGGGTTACAGGGAGGGATAAGGTTAGGGTTAGGGTGAGAGTTAGGATTACTGTGTGGGTTAGGATTATGGTTAGGGTGAGATTAAGGATTAGGGTTAGGTTTAGGTTGAGGGTGAGGGTTAGGGTTAGGGTTAGGGTTATGGGAAGGGTTAGGGTGAGGTTTAGGGTTAGGTTTAGGCTTAAGTTAAGAGTGAGCGTTATGGTGAGCGTTAGCGTTATGGCTAGGGTAAGGGTAAGGTTTAGAGTGAGGGTTAGATTGAGGGTGAGGGTTAGGGTTAGGGTTAGGGTAAGTGATAGGGTAGGGTTAGGGTTAGATTTAGGGTGAGGGTTAGGGTGAGGGTAAGTGTTCTGATGAGGGTTAGGGTGAGGATGTGTTAGGGTTAGGTTTAGGGGTAGGGGTAAGGTGAAGGTTAGAGTTAGTGTGAGGGTTAATGTCAGGATTTTGGTTAGTGTTCGGGTTAGGTCTAGGGTGAGGTTTAGGGTGAGGGTGAGGGTTAGTGTTAGGGTAAGTGTTACGGTTTGGGTGAGGGTTAGGGTGAGGGTTAGGGTTAGGGTTAGGTTTAGGATAAGGATTACGGTGAGGGTTAGTATGAGAGATAGCGTGAGGGTTAGGGTGAGCGTAAGAATTCGGGTGAGGGTTAGTGTTAGGGTTAAAATGAGGTTTAGTGTGATGGTGAGAATTAGGGTTATGGTTAGGGTTAGGGTGAGGTTAGGGTGAGGGTTTTGTTTAGTGTTATGGTTAGGGTTAGGGTGTGGGTTAGGGTGAGGGTGAGGGTTAGTGTTAGAGTAGGTCTTAGGGATACAGTGATTGTTAGGTTTAGATTGAGGGTTAGAGTGAGGCCTAGGGTGAGTGTGAGTCTGAGTGTGAGGGTTAGGGTTAGGGTTAGGTTGATAATTGGGGTTAGGGATAGGTTTAGGGATAGGGTAAGTTTACAGTGAGGGTTAGGGTGAGGGTTAGTTTTAGTGTTATGGTGAATGCTAGGGTTAGGGGTAAGGTGAGGGATAGGTTTAGTGTGAGGTTTAGGGTTAGGTTTAGTGTTAGGGTTAACGTGAGGGTAAGGATTAGGGTGAGGGTTAGAGTGAGGGTGAGGGTTAGGGTAAGTTTGAGGTTTAGGGTGAAGGTTAGGGTTAGGGATAGGGTTAGGTTTAGGTTGAGGGTTAGGGTTAATGTTAGGGTTAGGGTTAGGGTGAGGGTTAGATTTGGATTAGGGTGAGGATTAGAGTGAGGGTAAGAGTTAGGATGAGGATTAGGCTTAGGGTGAGGGTGATGGTTAGGTTTAGGGTTAGGGATATTTTGAGGTTTAGGGTTAGGTTTAGGTTTAGGGTTAGGGAAAAGTTTACGGTGAGGGTTAGGGTGAGGGTTAGGGTTAGGGTAAGGGTGAATGTTAGGGTTAGGGGTAGGCTGAGGGATAGGTTTTTGAAGTATAGGGTCAGGATTAGGGTTAGGGTTAAGGTTAGGGTAAGTGTTAGGGTGAGGCTTAGGGTGAGGGTGAGGGTTAGGGTTAGCATTAGTGTTAAGGTGAGGGTTACGGTGAGTGCTACGGTTAGGACTAGGGTGAGGGTAAAGTTTAGAGTGAGGGTTAGAGTAAGAGTGAGTGTTAGGGTTAGGGTTAGGGTGAGGGATAGTGTGAAGGTTAGGGTTAGGGTGAGGGTAAGGGTTAGGTTGCGGGTTTTGGTTAGTGTTAGGATTAGTGTGAGGGTTAGGGTGAGGATGATGGTTAAGGTTAGGGTTAGTGTTAGGGTGAGGTCTAGGGTGAGGGTGAGGGTTAGGGTTAGGGTTAGGGTTAGGGATAAGGAGAGGATTAGTGTTATGATTTGGGTGAGGGTTAGGGTTAGGGTGAGGGTGAGGTTTAGGGTTAGGGTTTTTGTTAGGCTGAGGTTGAGGGTGAGGGTGAGTGTTAGGGTTGGGGTTAGGGTGAGGGTTATTGTTATTGTGATTGTTAGGGTGAGGGTGACTGTAACGGTTAGGGTGATGATTAGGGTGAAGTGAGGATTAGGGTTAGGGATAGGGTTAGTTTGAGGGTTTGGGTTAGGGTGAGGGTTAGGTTTCATGTGAGGGTTAGGGTTAGGTTTAGGATGAGGGTTAGGGTTGGTGAGAGGGTGGGGGTGAGGGTGAGGGTTAGGGTGAGCGTTAGGTTTAGGATGAGGGTGAGGGATAGTGTTAGTTTAGGCTGAGGGTGAGGGTGAGGGTGAGGTTTAGGGTTGGTGTTAGTGTTAGTGTTAGGGTGAGGGTTAGCGTGAGCGTTAGGTTTTGCGTAAGTGTTAGAGTGAGGGTTAGAATGAGGGTGAGGTTAGGGTTAGGGTGAGGGTAAGGGTTAGTGTGAGGGTTAGGCTGAGGGTGAGGGTTAGGGTTAGCATTAGGTTTAGGGTGAGCGATAGGGATAGGGATAGGTTTAGGGTTAGGGTTAGGGTGAGGGTGAGGGTTAGGGTGAGGCTGAGGGTGAGGTTGAGGGTTAGGATTAGGGTTAAGGTGAGGGTGAGTGTGTGGGTGAGGTTTAGGGTTAGGATTAGTGTTAGCTTTAGGGTTAGGCTGAGGGTGAGCTTGAGGGTGAAGGTGAGGGTTAGGTTTAGGTTTAACGTGAGGGTTAGGGTTAGTGTGAGGGTTAGGGTGATGGGGAGGTTTAGGGTTAGGGTTAGACTGAGTGTTAGTGTGAGGGTTAGGGTTAGTGTTAGGGTTAGGTTTAGGGTTAGGGTTAGGGTGAGGGTTAGGTTTATGTTTAAGGTTATGGTGAGGGTGAAGGTGAGGGTTTGGGTTAGGGTGAGGGTGAGGGTGAGGGTTAGGGTTAGCCTTAGTTTGAGGGTGAGGGTTGGATTTAATGTGAGGTATAGGTGAGGGTGCGGGTAAGGGTTAATGTGAGGGTGAGGGTGAAGATTAGGTTTGGCATTAGGGGTAGATGTAGGGTTAGTGTGAGGTTTAGGGTTTGTATTAGGGTTAGGGTTAGGATTAGGCTGAGGGTGAGGGTGAGGTTGAGGGTGAAGGTGAGCTTTAGGGTTAGGGTTAGGGTTAGAGTTATGGTTAGGCTGAGCGCTAGGATGATGGTGAGGGTTAGGTTTAGCGTTAAGTTTAAGGTGAGGGTTGAGTGTTAGGTTTAGGGTTAATGTGAGGGTGAGGGTTAAGGTTAGGTTGAGGGTTAGGGTTAGGGTGATGTTTAGGGTGAGAGTGAAGGTGAGAGTGAGGGTTCGGGTGAGGGTTAGGGTTAGGGTGAGGGTTATTGTTAGGTTTAGGGATAGGGTGAGGGTAAGGGTTACGATGACAGTTACGGTGAGGGTGAGGGTTAGGGTTACGTTTAGGGTTAGGGTGAGGGTTAGGGTTAGGTTAGGGTGAGAGTTAGGGTGAGGGTTAGGGTGAAGGTTAGGGTTAGGTTTAGGGTTTGGGTTAGGGTTAGGCTTAGGGTGAGGGGAAGGTGTAGGGTGCGGGTTAGAGAGAGGGTAAGGGATAGGGTTATGGTGAGGGTAAGGGTTAGGCTGAGGCTTCGGTTGAGAGTGAGCATTTGTGTTAGCAACAGTGTTGAGTTGATGGTGAGGGTTAGCGTTAGGCTGAGGGGTAGTTTTAGGGTTAGGGTGAGGGTTAGGTTTAGGGTTAGGATTAGGGTTATGGTGAGGTGAGGTTTAGGGTTAGGTTTAGGGTCATTTGGAGGGTTAGGTCGAGGGTTAGGGTTAGGGTTAGTTTTAGGTTTAAGGTTAGGGTGAGTGTTAGGTTGAGGTTTAGGGTTAGTGTTAGAGTTAGGGTTAGGATTAGGGTTAGGGTGAGGGTGAGGGTGAGGGTTACGCTTAGGCTCAGGCTTAGGGTTAGGCTGAGTGTGAGGGTGGGGTTGAGGATTAGAATTAAGGTGATGGTTAGTTTTAGGGTTATGGTGAGGGTTAGGATGAGGGTTATGGTTAGGATTAGGGTTAGGGTGAGGGCTAGGGTGAGGGTGTGGGTTAGGGTACGTTTTAGGCTTAGGCTTAGGTTTAGGCTGAGCCTTTGGTTGAGGATAAGGGTTAGGGTGAGGTTTACTGTTAGAGTTAGGGTTAGGTTGAGGGTGAGGTTTAGGGGTAGAGTTAGGGTTAGGGTGAGGTTTAGGGTTAAGGTGAGGGTCAGGGTGGGTGTGACGGTAAGGGTAAAGTTGAGGGTTCGGCTGAGGGTGAGGGTTATAGTAAGGGTGAGAGTTAGGGTTAAGGTGAGGTTTAGGGTTAGGGTTAGAGTGAGAGTGAGGGTTAGATTGAGGATAAGTGTTAGGGTTAGTGTGAGGTTTAGGGTGAGGATGAGGGTTAGGGTTAGGCTGAGGGCTAAGGTGAGGTTGAGGTTTAGGGTTAGTGTTAGGGTGAAGTTTAGGGTTAGGGTGATGGTTAGGGTTAGTGTGAGGGTTAGTGTTAGGGTTAGGGTTAGTGTTAGGGTGAAAGTGTTAGGGTGAGGGTTAGGTTTAGGATGAAGGTTATGTTTAGGGTGAGGGTTAGGGTTAGGGTTAGATTTATTGTTAGTGTTAGGGTTAGGGTTAGGGTTACGGTGAGGGTGAGGGTGAGGTTTCGGGTTAGGGTTAGGATTAGGATTAGGTTTAGTGTTATGGTGTGTAAGGACGAGGGTTAGTGTTAGGGTGAGATTTAAGGTTGGGGTTAGGGTTCCATTTAGCGTGAGGGTTAGGGTTAGGGTGAGGGTTAGGGTTACGGTTCGGGTTAGGGTGAGGTTAAGTTTAGGGCTAGTGTGAGGGTTCGTGTTGGGGTTAGGGTTAGTGTTAGGGTGAGGATATGTGTTAGGGTAAGGGTTTGGGTTAGGGTGAGGTTTATGGTTAGGTTGAGGGTTAAGATTAGGGTTAAGGTAATTGAAAGGGTTAGGTTTATTGTTAAGGTTAAGGTGAGGGTGAGTGTGTGGGTTACGGTTATGGTTAGGGAGAGGTTTAGGGTTTGCATTAGGGTTAGAGTTAGGTTTTGGGTGGGGGTGAGTTTTAGGGTTAGAGTTAGGGTTAGGGTGAGGGTTAGGTTGAGGGTTAGGGTTAGGGTTTGTGTTAGGGTTAGGGTTAGGGTGAGAGTTAGGATTAGGGTTAGGGTGAGGGTGAGTGTTAGCATTAGGGTTAGGGTTAGGGTTAGGTTTAGGCTTAGGATTAGTGTTATTGTTAGGGTTAGGGTTAGAGTTATGGTGAGGGTGAGGGTGAGGGTGAGGGTTAGGTCCAGGGTTGGGGTGAGGGTGAGGTATAGGGTTAGGTTTAGGGTTAGTTGGAGGGTTAGGTCAGGGTTAGGGTTAGGGTTAGTTTTAGGGTTAAGGTTAGGGTGAGGGTTAGGTGGAGGTTTAGGGTTAGTGTTAGAGTTAGGGTTAGGATTAGGTTTAGGTGAGGGTGAGTGTGAGTGTTAGGGTTAGTGTTAAGCTTAGGCTTAGGGTTAGGCTGAGGGTGAGGGTGGGTGTGAGGCTTAGAGTTAGGGTGATGTTTAGGGTTAGGGTTAGGGTGAGTGTTAGGATGAGGGTTATGGTTAGGATTAGTGTTATGGTGAGGGCTATGGTGAGGGTGTGGGTTTGGGTAAGTGTTAGGCTTAGGCTTAGGGTTAGGCTGAGCGTTTGGTTGAGGATAAGTGTTAGGGTTAGAGTTAGGATGAGGTTGAGTGTTAGGGTTAGGGTTAGAGTTAGGATTAGAGTGAGGGTGTGGTTTAGGGGTTAGGGTTAGGGTTAGGGTGAGGGTTAGGGTTAGGGTCAGGTTTAGGGTGGGGGTAACGGTAAGGGTAAATTTGAGGGTTAGACTGAGGGTGAGGGTTATGGTAAGGGTGAAGGTTAGGGTTAGGGTGAGGGTTAGGGTTAGGTTTAGAGTGAGGGTGAGGGTTAGATTGAGGGTAAGTGTTAGGGTGAGTTTGAGGTTCAGGGTGAGGATGAGGGTTAGGATTAGGGTGAGGGCTAAGTTGAGGTTGAGGTTTAGGGTTAGTGATAGGGTGAGGTTTAGGGTTAGGGTGATGGTTAGGGTTAGTGTGAGGGTTAGTGTTAGGGTTAGGGTTAGTGTTAGGGTGAGGGTATTAGGGTGAGCTTAGGGTTATGGTGTGGGTTATGGTTAGGGTGAGGGTTAGGGTTAGGGTTAGGGTTATTGTTACCGTAAGGGTTAGGGTTACGGTTATGGTGAGGGTTAGGGTTAGGGTTAGGATTAGGATTAGGGTTAGTGTTAGGGTGAGTGTAAGTGTTAGGATGAGGGTTAGGGTTAGGGTGAGGATTATGGTTAAGGTTAGGGTTAAGTTGAGCATGAAGATTAGGCTTAGGTTGAGGGTTCGTGTTATGGTTCTGGTTAGGGTGAAGTTAGGGTTAGGGCTATTTTAAGGGTTAGTGGTAGGGTTAGGGCAAGTGTTATGTTGAGGTTTAGGGTTAGGGTGAGGATTATGGTTAGGGTGAGGATTAGGGTTATTGTTATTGTTAGGGTTAGGGTTAGATTTAGTGTTAGAGTGAGGGTGAGGGTGAGATTTAGGGTTAGAGTTAGGGTTAGGGTTGGGTTTAGGGTTAGGGTGAGGGTTAGGCTTAGGTTTAGGCTTAGGCCGAGCATGAGGGTGAGGGTTATGGTTCAGGTTAAGGTGAGGGTTAGGGTTATGATTAGTGTCAGGTTTAGGATGAGGTTTAGGGTTGTGGTGAGATTTAGGATGAGGGTTAGTGTGAGGCTGAGGGTTAGGGTTAGGGTAAGGGTTAGGTTTAGGGTTATGGGGAGGGTTAGTTTTAGGATTAGGGTTAGGGTGAGGGCTAGGGTGAAGGTCAGGTTTAGGGTTAGGGTGAGGTTTAGGGTTAACATTAGGGTTAGGGTTAGGGTGAGTGTAAAGGTTAGAGTTAGGGTTAGTATTAGTGTTACGCTTAGGGTTTGGCTGAGGGTGAGGGTGAGTCCCTGTGTCTCTTACTCCAATTAAGCAGCAAAAAGCCACCAGTGGATCTGTGGCTCAAGTGGTAGAGTACCAGACATGAACACAAAGACTAACGGACAGTACCCAAGCTTTAAAACCCAGTACTTCCACCACACACAACCATTAAAACATCAACAACATCCACAAATAGGAGAAGGGAGTTATTATATTCTCCGCTTATGACATGGCAGCTAAGATACAACAAGTCTATGTGATCTCTCCAAGTCACAAGTAGTGGAGTTGGAAATATGACCACCTGATTGGAAATCTGTATCTTTGCTGGTCTGTTCAGTTTGCACTGGACTTTGAGGATTAGGGTTAGGGTGAGGGTTAGGTTTAGGGTTATGGGGAGGGTTAGGATGATTGTTAGAGTTAGGATTAGGGTTAGGGTGAGAGCTAGGGTGAGGGTGAGGTTTAGGGTTAGGGTTAGGGTTAGGTTGAGGGTGAGTTTTAGGGTTAGAGTTAAGCTTAAGGTGAGCCTGAGGGTGAGGGTGAGGGTTAGGGTTAGGATTAGGAATAGGGTAAGGGTTAGTGTGACTGTTAGGGTTAGGGTTAGGGTTAGGGTTAGGATTAGGTTTAGGGTTACACTGAGGGTGAGGGTGAGGTTGAGGGTGATGGTAAGGGTTAGCGTGAGGGTTAGGGTAAGGGTTAGTGGGAGGGTTAGGATGAGGGTTAGGGTTAGGATTAGGTTTAGGGTGAGGGCTAGGGTGAGGGTGAGGTTTAGGGTTAGGGTTAGGGTGAGGGTGAGGGTTGGGGTTAGAATTAGGGTGAGAGTTAGGATTCGGGTTAAGTTTATGTTTAGGGTGAGGGTTAGGGTAAGGGTTACGGAGAGGGTGAGGTTTAGGGTTAGGTTGAGGCTTAGGGTTAGGATTAGTGTTAGGGTGAGGGTGAGGGTGAGGGTTAGGTTAGTGTTAGGGTGAGGGTTAGGATGAGGGTTAGGATTAGGATTAGAGTGAGGGCTAGACTGAGGGTGAGGTTTAGGGTTAGGGTTAGGGTCAGGTTTAGGGTTAGGGTTAGGGTGAGGGTGAGGGTGAGGTTTAGGTTTCGATTTAGGGTAAGGGTGAGGCTGAGGTTGAGGTTTAGGATTAGGGTTAGTGTTAGAGTTAGGGTTAGGGTGAGGGTTAAGTTGAGGCTGAGGGTTAGGCTTAGGTTTAGGATTAGGATTAGGGTAATGGTTAGGGTGAGTGTGAGGTTTAGCGTTAGGGTTAGGCTTAGGCTTAGGGTTAGGCTGAGGGAGAGGGTGAGGGTGAGGGTTAGCTTTAGGTTGAGGGTTAGGTTTAAGGTTAGCTTGAGAGTTAGGGCTCAGGTTAAGTTTAGGGTTAGGGTGAGGGTTAAGGTTAGGTTGAGTGTTAGGGTTAGGGTTAGGGTCAGGATTAGGTTTAGGGTGAGGTTGAGGGTTAGGATGAGGTTTAGCTTTAGGTTTAGGGTGAGGGCTAGGGTGAGGGTTAAGGTTAGGATAGGGTTAGGTTTAGGATTTGGGTTAGGGTGAGGGTGAGTGTGAGGGTTAGGGTTGGGTTAGGCTTAGGGTTTAGGTTTAGGGTTAGGGTTAGACTTAGATTTAGGGTGCGGTTAGGGTTAGGGTTTTGGTTAGGGTGAGGGTGAGACTGAGGATTAGGGTTAGGTTTATGTTTTGGTTTAGGGTTATGGTTTGTGTTAGGGTTAAGGTTAGGTTTAGGGTTTCGGTGAGGGTTAGGGTTACGTTTAGGTTTAGGGTTAAGTTATGGTTAGGGTTAGGTTAGGGGTGAGGATTAGGGTTAGTGTTAGGGTTAGGGTCATTGTTAGTGTTATGGTTAGAGTTAAGTTTTCAGTGAGCGTGAGGCTGAGGGTGAGGGTTTTGGTTAGGGTTAGGGTTAGGGTTAGGGTTACTGTTATTTTTAGGGTTTGGGTTAGATTTACAGTGAGGTTGAGAGTGAGAGTGAAGGTTAGTGTTAGGGTGAGGTTTAGGATTACGGTTAGGGTTAGGGTTACGGTGAGGGTTAGGTTTAGGGTTAGAGTTAGGGTTTGAGGGAGGGTTAGGGTGAGGTTAGGGTTAGGGTTAGGGTTAGGGTGAGCGTGAGTGTGAGGGTTAGTTTGAGGGGTAGGCTAAGACTTAGGCTTAGGCTGAGCATCTGCGTGGGTGTGAGGATTAGGTTTAGGGTGATGGTTAGGGTTAGGGTTAGTGTTATTGTTAGGGTTAGTGTTAGAGTTATGGTGAGGGTGAGGGTGAGAGTGAGGGTTAGTTTTACGGTTAGGGTGGGGTTTAGGGTTAGGGATAAGGTAAGGTTTAGGGTGGGGTTTAGGGTTAGGGTTAGGGTTAGGGTGAGTGTGAGGTTTAGGGTTAGATATAAGGTTAGGTGGAGGGGTAGGGTGAGGGTTAGTTATAGGGTAATTGTTAGGGTGAGGGTGAGGGTGAGAGTTAGGTTTAGGGTTAGGGTTAGGGTTAGGTTTAGAGTTACTGTGTGGGTGAGGGAGCGGGTGAGTGTGAGGGTTAGGGTTAGGTTTAGGGTTAGGCTTAGCGTTAGGCTTAGGGTTAGGCTGAAGTTGAGGGTGAGTATGAGGATTAGGGTTAGATTGAGGGTTAGGGTTAGGGTTATGATGAGGGTTAGGGTTAGGGTTAGGGTGAGGGCTAGGGTGAGTGTGATGTTTAGGGTTAGGGTTAGGGTGACGTTTAGTGTTAGGGTTAGGGTTAGAGTTACTGTGAGTGTGAGGGTGCGGGTGAGTTTGAGGGTGAGGGTGAGGGTGAGGGTTAGGGTTAGGGTGAGGTTTAGGGTTAGTGTTAGGGTGAGAGGTAGGGTTCAGGTGAAGTTTAGGGTTAGGATGTGGTTTAGGGTTAGGGATAAGTTTAGGTTTAGGGTTAGGGTTAGACTTAGATTTAGGGTGCGGTTCGGGTTAGGGTTTGGATTAGGGTGAGGGTGAGGCTGAGGATTATGTTTAGGTTTAGGGTTAGATTTAGGGCTAGGTTTAGGGTTAGGGTTTGTGTTAAGTTTAGGGTTATGGTTAGGCTTAGATTTAGGGTGAGGGTTAGGGTTAGAGTTAGGCTTAGGGTTAGGCTGAGGGTGAGGGCGGGGGTTAGGATTAGTGTTAGGGTTAGGGTTATTGTTAGTGTTATGGTTAGGGTTAAGTTTGCGGTGAGGGTGAGGCTGAGGTTGAGGGTTAGATTTAGGGTTAGGGTTAGTGTTATTGTTAGGGTTAGGTTTAGAGTTACCGTTAGGTTGAGGGTGAGGGTGAAGTTTAGGGTTAGGGTGAGGTTTAGGTTGAGCTTTAGGGTTAGGCTTAGAGTTAGGCTGAGGTTGAGGGTGTGGGTTCAGTTTAGGGTTAGGGTGATGGTTCGGGTTAGGGTTAGTGTTAAGGTTAGAGTTCCAGTGAAATTGAGGGTGCAGGTGAGGGTTAGGGTTAGGGTTAGGGTGGGGTTCAGGGTTAAGTTTAGGGTTAGGGTTAGGGTGAGGTTTAAGTTTAGATTTAGTGTTACGGTGAGGGCTAGGGTGAGAGTGAGGGTTGGGGTTAGGGTTAGGGTGAGGGTAAGTGTTAGGGTGAGGGTATGGGTTAGGGTGAGGGTAAGTGTTAGGGTGAGGGTATGGGTTAGGGTGAGGGTAAGTGTTAGGGTGAGGGTATGGGTTAGGGTGAGGGTAAGTGTTAGGGTGAGGGTATGGGTTAGGGTGAGGGCTATGGTTAGGGTGAGGTTTAGGATTAGGGTTATTGTTAGGGTTAGGTTTAGGGTTAAGTTTACGGTGAGAGTGAGGGTGAGGGTTAGGGTTAGGGTTAGGGTGAGGTTTAGGGTTTGGGTTAGGGTTAGTGTTAGGGTTAGGATGAGGGTGAGGTTTAGGGTTAGAGTTAAGGTTAGGGTGATGGTGAGGTTGAGAGTTAGGGTTAGTGTTAGGTTTGGGGTTAGGATGAGAGTTAATGGGTGGGTTAGGGTTAGGGTTAGGATTAGGGATAGGATTAGGTTTAGGGTGAGGGTGATTGTGTGTATTAGGGTTAGGTTTAGGTTTAGGCTTAGGGTTAGTCTGAGGGTGAGGTTGAGGGTGAGGGTTAGGTTTAGGGGAAGGGTTAGGAGGAGGGTTATGGTTAGGTTTCGGGTTAGGGTAAGGGCTAGGGTGAGGGTGATGTTAAGGGTTAGCGTTAGGGTGAAGTTTAGGGTTAGGGTTAGGGTTAGGTTTAGGGTTAGTGTTAGGTTTAGGGTTAGGGTTAGGGTGAGGGTTAGGCTGAGGCTGAGTGTATGATTAGGGTTAGGATTAGGATTAGGGTTATGGTTAGAGTGAGTGTGAGTGTGAGGGTTAGGGTTATGGTTAGGGTTAGGCTGAGGGTTGGGGTGAGGGTGAGGGTTAGGTTTAGGGTGAGGGTTAAGGTGAGGGTTAGGCTTAGGCTTAGGTAGGCTGAGCATGAGGGTGAGGGTTAGGGTTCGGATTAGGATGAGGGTTAGGTTTATGCTTAGTGTCAGGTTTAGGATGAGGTTTAGGGTTAGGGTTAGGGTTAGGGTGAGGGTTAGGGTGAGTGTTAGGGTGAGGGTTAGGGTTAGGGATAGGGTTAGGTTTAGGATTAGGGTTAGGGTGAGGGTGAGTGTGAGGCTTATGGTTAGGTTGAGGTTTAGTCTGAGAGTTAGGGTGAGGGATAGGGTTAGGGTTTGGTTTAGGGTGCAGGTGAAGTTGAGGATTAGGGTTAGGTTAAGGGTTAAATTTAGGCTTAGGTTTAGGGATAGGGGTAGTGTTAAGGTTAGGGTTAGGGTTAGGGTTAGGCTGAGGGTGACTGTGTGGGTGAGGATTAGAGTTAGGGTTAGGGTTAGGCTTAGGGTTAAGGGTTAATGTTAGTGTTATGGTTATGGTTAAGTTTGCGGTGAGGGTGAGGCTGAGGGTGAGGGTTAGGGTTAGGGTTAGTGTGAGGGTGAGGTTTAGGGTTATGGGTAGGGTTAGGATGAGGGTTAGTGTTAGGATTAGGGTCAGGGTGAGGGCTAGGGTGAGGGTGAGGTTTAGGGTTATGGTTAGGGTGAGGTTTAGTGTTAGGTTTAGGGTTAGGGTGAGGGTGAGGTTTAAGGTTAGAGTTAGGTTTAAGGTGCGGGTGGGGGTGAGGATTAGGTTTAGGGTTAGGGTTACGGTGAGGGTTAGGCTTAGGGTTAGGGTTAGGGTTATGATTTGTGTTAGGGTGAAGGCTAGGGTGAGGGTTAGGTTTCGGGTAAGGTTTGGCTTAGGCTTAGGTTTAAGCTGAGCGTGAGGTTGAGCGTGAGGTTTAGGGTTAGTGTTAGTGTGAGGTTTAGTGTTAGGGTTAGATTTAGAGTTAGGATTAGGGTGAGGGTGAGGTTTAGGGGTAGAGTTAGTGTTTCGGTGAGGTTTAGGCATAGGATAAGTGTTAGGGTGGGGGTTACAGTAAGGGTAAGTTGAGGGTTAGGCTGAGGGTGAGGGTTTAGGGTTAGGTTGAGGGTTAGGGTTAGGGTTAGGTTGAGGGTGAGGGTTAGATTGAGGATTAGTGTTAGGGTTAGTGTGAGGTTTACCGTGAGGATGAGTGTTAGGGTTAGGGTTAGGGCTAGGGTTAGGTTGAGGTTTAGGGTTAGTGTTAGGGTGAGGTTTAGGGTTTTGGTGATGTTTATGGTTATTGTGAGGTTTAGTGTTCAGGTTACGGTTAGTGTTAATGTGAGAGTAACTGTTAGGGTGAGGGTTAGGTTTATGGTGAGGGTAATGGTTAGGGTGAGGGTTAGGGTTAAGGTTACTGTGAGGGTGAGGGTTAGGTTTAGGGTTAGGTTTAGTATTAGGGTTAGTGTTAGGGTGAGGGTAAGTGTTAGGATGAGGATGAGGGTTAGGGTGAAGATTATGGTTAGGGTTAGGTTAAGTTGAGCATGAGGATTAGGCTTAGGTTGAGGGTTCGGGTTAGGGTTCTGGTTAGGGTGAGGTTAGGGTTAGGGTTATTGTGAGGGTTAGTGTTAGGGTTAGGGTTAGAGGTAGGGTGAGGGCAAGTGTTAGGGTGAGGTTTAGGGATCGGGTGAGGATTATGGTTAGGGTGAGTGTTAGGGTTATTGTTAGGGTTAGGGTTAGATTTAGTGTTAGGGTGAGGGTGAGGGTGAGGGTGAGATTTAGGGTTAGAATTAGGGTTAGGTTTAGGGTTAGGGTTAGTGTGAGGGTTAGGGTTAGGCTTAGGCTTAGGCTTAGGCCGAGCATGAGGTTGAGGGTTAGGGTTCGGTTTAGGGTTCGTGTTAGGGTTTTGATTAGTGTCAGGTTTAGGATGAGGTTTAGGGTTAGGGTTAGGGTTATGGTGAGGGTTAGGGTAAGGGTTAGGGTGATGGTTAGTGTTAGGGATAGGGTTAGGTTTAGGATTAGTTTTAGGGTGAGGGTGAGTGTGATGCTTATGATTAGGTTTAGCCTGAGAGTTAGGGTGAGGGTTAGGGTTAGGGTTTGGTTTAGGGTGCAGTTGAGGTTGAGGATTAGGGTTAGGTTAAGGGTTAAATTTAGGGTTAGGTTTAGGGATAAGGGTAGTGTTAAGGTTAGGGTTAGGGTTAGGGTTAGGCTGAGGGTGACTGTGGGGGTGAGGATTAGAGTTAGGGTTAGGCTTAAGGTTAGGGTTATTGTTAGTGTTATGGTTAGGGTGAAGTTTGCAGTGAGGGTGAGGCTGAGGGTGAGGGTTAGGGTTAGGGTTAGGGTGACGGTGAGGTTTAGGGTTAGAGTTAGGGTTAGGGTTAGGGTGAGGTTTCGGGTTAGGGTTAGAGTTGGGGTTATGGTGAGGGTGAGGTTTAGGGTTAGAGTTAGGGTTACGGTGAGGCTGAGGGTGAGGTTTAGGGTTAGGGTTAGTGTTAGGTTTAGGGTTAGGGTTAAGGTGAGGGTTAGGGTGAGGGTGAGGGTTACGGTTAAGTTTAGGATTAGGATTAGCGTTAGGGTTAGGGTGAGTGTGAGTGTTAGGTTTAGGGTTAGTATTAGGGTTAGGCTTAGGGTTTGGCTGAGGTTGAGGGTGAGTCCCTGTGTCTCTTACTCCAATTAAGCAGCAAAAAGCCACCAGTGGATCTGTGGCTCAAGTGGTAGAGTACCAGACATGAACACAAAGACTAACGGACAGTACCCAAGCTTTAAAACCCAGTACTTCCACCACACACAACCATTAAAACAACAACAACGTCAACAAATAGGAGAAGGGAGTTATTATATTCTCCGCTTATGACATGGCAGCTAAGATACAACAAGTCAATGTGATCTCTCCAAATCACAAGTAGTGGAGTTGGAAATATGACCACCTGATTGGAAATCTGTATCTTTGCTGGTCTGTTCAGTTTGCACTGGACTTTGAGGATTAGGGTTAGGGTGAGGGTTAGGGTTAGGGTTATGTGAAGGGTTAGGATGATTGTTAGAGTTAGGATTAGGGTTAGGGTGAGGGCTAGGGTGAGGGTGAGGTTTAGGGTTAGGGTTAGGGTTAGGGTGAGGGTCAGTTTTAGGGTTAGAGTTAGGCTTAAGGTGAGCCTGAGGGTGAGGGTGAGGGTTAGGGTTAGGATTAAGATTAAGATAAGGGTTAGGGTGAGTGTGAGTGTTAGGGTTAGGGTTAGGATTAGGCTTAGGGTTACACTGAGGGTGAGGGTGAGGGTGAGGGTAAGGGTTAGGATTAGGGTTAGGGTGAGAGTGAGTGTGTGTGTTAGGGTTTGATTTAGAGTTAGGCTTAGGGTGAGGTTGAGGGTGATGGTTCGGGTTAGGGTGAGGGTTAGGGTAAGGGTTAGGTGGAGGGTTAGGATGAGGGTTAGGGTTAGGATTAGGGTTATGGTGAGGGCTAGGGTGCGGGTGAGGTTTAGGGTTAGGGTGAGTGTTAGGGTTAGGGTTAGGGTTAGCGTGAGATTTAGGATTCGGGTTAAGTTTAGGTTTAGGGTGTGTGTTAGGTAAGGGTTACGGTGAGAGTGAGGGTTAGCGCTATGTATAGGTTGAGGCTTAAGGTTATTATTAGGGTTAGGGTGAGGATGAGGATTAGGGTTAGTTTTAGGGTGAGGCTTAGGATGAGGGTTAGGATTAGGGTTAGGGTGAGGGCTAAGCTGAGGGTGAAGTTTAGGTTTAGGGTTAGGGTGAGGTTTAAGGTTAGGGTTAGGGTTAGAGTGAGGGTGAGGTTTAAGCTTAGAGTTAGGTAAGGGTGAGGCTGAGGTTGAGGGTTAGGGTTAGGGTTAGTGTTAATGTAAGGGTTAGGGTGAGGGTTAAGGTGAGGGTGAGGGGTAGGCTTAGGTTTAGGGTTAGGCTTAGGCTTATGATTAGGCTGAGCGAGAGGGTGAGTGTGAGGATTAGCTTTTGGTTGAGGGTTAGGGTTAGGGTTAGCTTGAGATTTAGGGTTCAGGTAAATTTTAGGGTTAGGGTGAGGTTAGCGTTAGGGTTAGGGTGAGGATTAGGGTTAGGGTGAGGGTTAGGATGAGGATTAGGGTTACAATTAGGGTTAGGTTGAGGGCTAGGGTGAGGGTGAGGATTAGGGTTAGTGTTAGGGTAAGGTTTAAGTTTATGGTTAGGTTTAGGATGAGGGTTAGGATGCGGGTTAGTGTTATGGTGAGGTTGAGGATTAGTGTAAGGGTGAGGGTTAGGGTGAGGTTTACGGTTAGAGTGAGGTTGAGTATTAGCATTAAGATTAGGGTTAGGGTGAGGGTGAGTGTTAGCATTAGGGTTAGGGTTAGGGTTAGGTTTAGGGTTAGGATTAGTGTTATTGTTAGGGTTAGAGTTATGGTGAGCGTGAGGGTGAGGGTGAGGGTGAGGGTTAGGCTTAGGGTTAGGGTGAGTTTTAGGTTTAGGGTTAGGTTTAGGGTTAGGGTGAGGGTGAGGTTTATGGTTAGGTTTAGTGTTAGTTGGAGGGTTAGGTCAAGTGTTCGGGTTAGGGTTAGTTTTAGGGTTAAGGTTAGGGTGAGGTTTAGGTGGAGGTTTAGGTTTAGTGTTAGAGTTATGGTTAGGATTAGGGTTAGGGTGAGGGTGAGTGTGAGGGTTAGGGTTAGGCTTAGGCTTAGGATTAGGGTTAGGCTGAGGGTGAGGGTGGGGGTGAGGATTAGGGCTAGGGTGATGGTTAGGGTTAGGGTTAGGGTGAGGGTTAGGATGAGGGTTAGGGTTAGGATTAGGGTTAGGGTGAGGGCTAGGATGAGGGTGTGTGTTAGGGTAAGTTTTAGGCATAGGCTTAGGGTTAGGCTGAGCATTTGGGTGAGGATAAGGGTTAGGATTAGGGTTAGTGTGAGGTTTAGTGTTAGGGGTAGGGTTAGAGTTAGGGTTAGGGTGTTGGTGAGGTTTAGGGTTAGAGTTAGGGTTAGGTTGAGTGTTAGGGTGGGGGTGATGGTAAGGTTAAGGTGAGGGATAGGCTGAAGGTGAGGGTTATGGTAAGGTTTAGTGTTAGGGTTAGGGTGAGTGTTAGGGTTAGGGTTAGAGTGAGGGTGAGGGTTAGAGTGAGGATAAGTGTTAGGGTTAGTGTGAGGTTTAGGGTGAGAATGACGGTCAGGGTTAGGGTGAGGGCTAAGGTGAGGGTTAGGTTTAGGGTTAGTTTTAGGGTGAAGTTTAGGGTTACGGTTAGTGTTAGGGTTAGGGTGAGGGTGAGATTTAGGGTTAGAGTTAGTGTTATGGTGAGGCTGAGGGTGAGGGTTAGGGTTAGTGTTAGTGTTAGGTTTAGGGTTAGGGTTAAGGTGAGCGTTAGGCTGAGAGTGAGGGTTAGGGTTAGGATTCGGATTAGGATTAGGGTTAGGGTTATGGTGAGTGTGAGGGTTAGGGTTAAGGTTAGGGTTAGGCTTAGGGTTAGGCTGAGGTTTAGGGTGAGAGTGAGGGTTAGGGTTTGGTGATGGTAAGTGTTAGGGTTATGGGGAGGGTTAGGATTTGTGTTAGGTTTAGGATTAAGTTTAGTGTGAGGACTAGGGTGAGGGTCAGGTTTAGGGTTAGGGTTAGGGTGAGGTTTAGGGTTAGGGTTAGGTTTAGGGATAGGGTGAGGGTGCGGTTTAGGGTTAGAGTTAGGGTTAAGGTGAGGCTGATGGTGAGGTTTAGGGTTAAGGTTAGGATTAGGATTAGGGTAAGGTTTAGGGTGATTGTGAGTGTTAGGGTTAGGGTTCGGGTTTGAGTTAGGGTTACACTGAGGGTGAGGGTGAGGATGAGGGTTAGGGTTAGGATTTGGTTTAGGGTGAGAGTGAGTGTGTGTGTTAGGGTTAGGTTTAGGGTTAGGATTAGGATTACGCTGATGTTGAGGTTGAGGGTGAGGGTTAGGGTTAGTCTGAGGGTTAGTTTAAGGGTTAGGGGCAGGGTTAGGATGAGGGTTAGGGTTAGGATTAGGGTTAGGGTGAGGGCTAGAGTGAGGGTGAGGTTTAGGGTTACGGTTAGGGTGAGAGTTAGCGTTATGGTTAGGGGAGAGTAGGATTCGGGTTAAGTTTAGGGTTAGGGTGAGGGTTAGGGAAGGGTTACTGTGAGGTTGATGGTTAGGGTTAGGTTGAGGTTTAGGGTTAAAATTAGGGTTAGGGTGAGGTTGATGATTAGGGTTAGATTGAGGGTTACGGTTAGGATTTGTATTAGGGTGAGGGCTAGGGTGAGGGTGAGCGTTATGGTTAGGGTTTAGCTTAGGCTTAGGGTTAAGCTACGCGTGATGGTGAGTGTGAGGTTTAGGGTTAGGGTTAGTGTGAGGTTTAGTGTTAGGGTTAGGGTTAGAATTAGGGTTAGGGTGAGGGTGAGGTTTAGGAGTAGAGTTAATGTTAGGCTGAGTGTTAGGCTTAGGGTGAGGGTTGGGGTGGGGGTGACACTAAGGGTAAGGTGAGGTTTAGACTGAGGGTGAGGGTTACGGTAAGGGTGAAGGTTAGGGTTAGGTTGAGTGTTAGGGTTAGGTTTAGGGTTAGGGTTAGGTTGAGGGTGAGGTGTAGATTGAGGATTAGTGTTAGGGTTAGTGTGAGGTTTACCGTGAGGATGAGTGTTAAGGTTAGGGTTAGGGCTAAGGTTAGGTTGAGGTTTAGGGTTAGTGTTAGGGTGAGGTATAGGGTTAGGGCGATGGTTAGGGTTAGTGTGAGGCTTAGTGTTTGGGTTACGGTTAGTGTTAAGGTGAGGGTAAGTGTTAGGGTGAGGGTTAGGTTTAGCGTGAGGGTAATGGTTAGGGAGAGGGTTAGGGTTAAGTTTAGGGTTTTTGTTAGGGTTAGGGTTAGGGTTACGGTTACTGTGAGGGTGAAGCTTAGGTTTAGGGTTAGGATTAGGATTAGGGTTCGTGTTAAGGTGAGGGTAAGTGTTAGGGTGAGGCTTAGGGTTATGCTGAGGGTAATAGTTAGGGTGAGGGTGAGGGTGAGGGTTAGGACTAGGGTTACGTTGAGCGTGAGGTTAGGGTTAGGTTGAGCGTGAGGTTAGGGTTAGGTTGAGGGTTAGGGTTAGGGTTAGGTTTATGGTGAGTTTAGGGTTAGGGTAAGTGTGATGGTTAGTTTTACGGTTGGGGTTAGTGATAGGGTGAGGGTTAGTGTTAGGGTTAGGGTTAGGGTTAGAGTTAGTGTTAGGGTCAGGGTGAGCTTTAGGGTTAGAGTTAGGGTTAGTGTTAGGGTTAGGGTTAGGGTGAGGGTTAGGGTTAGGCTTAGGTTTAGGCTTAGGCCGAGCATGAGGGTTCGGGTTAGGGTTCGGGTTAGGGTTCGGGTTACGGTTATGGTTACTGTCAGGTTTAGGATGAGGTTTAGGGTTAGGGTTAAGGTTAGGGTAAGGGCTAGGTTGAGGGTTAGGGTGAGGTTTAGGGTGAGGGGTAGGGTTAGGTTTAGGATTAGGGTTAGGGTGAGTGTGAGTGTGAGGCTTAGGGTTAGGGTTAGGGTTAGGCTTAGAGTTAGGTTGAGGGTTAGGGTTACGGTTTGTATTAGGGTGCAGTTGAGGCTGATGTTTAGGTTTAGGTTTAGGGTTAGATTTAGGGTTAGGTTTAGGTTTATAGTTAGTGTGAGGGTTATGTTGAGGGTTAGGCTTAGGGTTAGGGTTAGGCTTAGGGTAAGGCTGAGGGTGACTGGGGGTGAGGATTAGAGTTAGGTTTAGGGTTAGGCTTAGGGTTAGGGTTACTGTTAGTGTTATGGTTAGGGTTTCGTTTATGGTGAGGGTGAGGCTGAGGGTAAGTGTGAGGGTTAGGGTTAAGTTTAGTGTTATTGTTAGGGTTAGGGCTAGAGTTACCATAACTTTGAGGGTGAGGTTCAAGATTAGGGTTAGGGTGAGTTTTAGGGTTAGGGATAGGGTTAGGATGAGGGTGAGGTTTAGGGTTAGGGTTAGGGTTAGGGTTAGGGTTAGGGTGAGGTTTCGGGTTAGGGTTAGAGTTGGGGTAATGGTGAGGGTGAGCTTTAGGGTTAGAGTTAGTGTTAGGGTGAGGCTGAGGGTGAAGTTTAGGGTTAGGGTTAGTGTTAGGTTTAGTGTTAGGGTTAGGGTGAGGGTTAGGTTGAGGGTGAGGGTTAAGGATAAGTTTAGGATTAGGGTTAGGTTTAGGGTTCGTGTGAGGTTTAGGGTTAGGGTTAGGATTAGGTTTAGGTTTAGGGTTTGGCTGAGTGTGAGTGTGAGTGTTAGGGTTAGGGTTAGGGTGAGGGTTAGGGTTAGGGATATGGGGAGGTTTAGGATGAGGGTTAGGGTTAGGATTAGGGTTAGGGTGAGGTTTAGGGTTAGGGTTAGAGTTGGGGTTATGGTGTGGGTGAGTTTTAGGGTTAGAGTTAGGGTTAGATTGAGTCTGAGGTTGAGGGTTAGGGTTAGGGTTTGTGTTAGGTTTAGGGTTATGGTTAGGGTGAGGGTTAGGGTGAGGTGAGGGTTAAGGTTAAGGTTAGGATTAGGGTTAGGGTTAGGGTGAGTGTGAGGTTTAGGGTTAGGGTTAGGATTAGGTTTAGGCTTAGGGTTAGGCTGAGTCTTAGGTTGAGTGTGAGTGTTAGGGTTAAGGTGAGGGTTAGGGTAAGGATTAGGGGGAGGGTTACGATGAGGGTTAGGGTTAGGATTAGGGTTAGGGTGAGGGCTAGGCTGAGGGTGAGGTTTAGGGTTAGTGTTAGGGTGAGGTTTAGGGTTAGTGTTAGGGTGAGGTTTAGGGTTAGGGTTAGGGTTAGGTTTAGGGTGAGTGTGAGGTTCAGGGTTAGAGTTAGGGTAAGGGTGAGGCTGAAGTTGAGGGTTAGGGTTAGGGTTAGTTTTAGAGTTAGGGTTAGAGTGAGGTTAAAGTTGAGAGTGAGGGTTAGGCTTAGGGTTAGGATTAGAGTTAGGGTAATGGTTAGGGTGAGTGTGAGGTTTAGGGTTAGGGTTAGGCTTAGGCTTATGTTTAGGGTAAGGGAGAGGGTGAAGGTGAGGGTTAGCTTTAGGTTGAGCTTTAGGGTTAGGGTTAGCTTGAGTCTTAGGGTTCAGGTTAAGTTTAGGTTTAGGGTGAGGGTTAGGTTTAGGGTTATGGTGAGCGTGAGGGTTAGGGTTAGGTTGAGGGTTAGAGTTGAGATGAGGGTTAGGATTACGGTTAGGGTGAGGGTTAGCATGAGGATTAGGGTTACAATTATGGTTAGGTTGATGGTTAGGTTGAGGGTGAGGATTAGGGTTAGTGTTAGGGTGAGTGTAAGTTTTAGGATGAGGGTTAGGTTTAGGGTGATATTTAGGATCAGGGTTAGGGTTACGGTGAGGGTGAGGGTTAGGGTTAGGATGAGGGTTAGGGTTAGGATTAGGGTTAGGGTGAGGGTGAGTGTTAGCATTAAGGTTAGGGTTAGGGTTAGGTTTAGGGTTAGGATTAGTGTTATTTTTAGAGTTAGGGTTAGAGTTATGGTGAGGGTGAGGGTGAGGGTTAGGTTTAGGGTTAGGGTGAGTTTTAGATTTAGGGTTAGGATTAGAGTTAGGGTGAGGGTGAGGTTTAGGGTTAGGTTTAGGGCTAGTTGGAGGGTTAGGTTGAGGGTTCGGATTCGGGTTAGTTTTAGGGTTAAGGTTAGGGTGAGGGTTAGGTTGAGGTTTAGGGTTAATGTTAGAGTTAGGGTTAGGATTAGGGTTAGGGTGAGGGTGAGTGTGAGGGATAGGCTTAGGCTTAGGCTTAGTGTTAGGCTGAGGGTGAGGGCGGGGGTGATGGTTAGAGTTATGGTAATGGTTAGGGTTAGGGTTAGGATGAGGGTTAGGATAAGGGTTAGGTTTAGAATTAAGGTTAGTTGAGGGCTAGGGTGAGGGTTTGGGTTAGGGTAAGTGTTAAGCTTAGGCTTAGGGTTAGGGGGAGTGTTTGGTTGAGGATAAGGGTTAGGGATAGGTTTAGGGTGAGGTTTAGTGTTAGGGTTAGGGTTAGAGTTAGGGTTAGGGTGAGGGTGAGGTTTAGGGGTAGAGTTAGGGTTAGGGTTAGGATTAGGTTTAGGGTCAGGGTGGGGGTGACGGTAAGGGTAAAGTTGAGGGTTAGGCTGAGGGTGAGGTTTATGGTAAGGGTGAGAGTTAGGGTGAGGGTGAGGGTTAGGGTTAGGGTTACAGTGAGAGTGAGGGTTAGATTCAGGATAAGTGTTATGGTTAGTGTGAGGTTTAGGGTGAGGATGATGGTTAGGTTAGGGTGAGGGCTAAGGTGAGGGTGAGGTTTAGGGTTAGTGTTAGGGTGAGGTTTAGTGTTAGGGTGATGGTTAGGGTTAGTGTGAGGGTTAGTGTTAGGGTTAGGCTTAGTGTTAGGGTGAAGGTGTTACAGTGAGCTTAGGGTTATGGTGAGGGTTATGGTTAGGGGGAGGGTTAGGGTTAGGGTTAGGTTTATTGTTAGCGTTAGGGTTAGGGTTACTGTTACGGTGAGGTTGAGGGTGAAGGTTAGGGTTAGGGTTAGGATTAGGATAGGGTTAGTGTTAGGGTGAGTGTAAGTGTTAGGATGAGGGTTAGGGTTAGGTTCAGGGTTAGGGTCAAGGTTAGGGTGAGGGTTAGGATTACGGTTAGGTTGAGGGTTAGGATGAGGTTTAGGGTTATGAGTAGGGTTAGGTTGAGGGCTAGGTTGAGGGTGAGGATTAGGGTTAGTGTTAGGGTAACGTTTAAGGTTAGGGTTAGGTTTAGGGTGAGGGTTAGGATGAGGGTAAGGGTTACGCTGAAGGTGAGGGTTAGGGTTAGGTTGAGGGTTAGGATTAGGGTTAGGGTGAGGGTGAGTGTTAGCATTAGGGTTAGGGTTAGGGTTAGGTTTAGGGTTAGGATTAGTGTTATTGTTAGGGTTCGGGTCAGAGTTATGGTTAGGGTGAGGGTGAGGGTTAGGTTTAGGGTTAGGGTGAGGTTTAGTTTTTGGGTTAGGATTAGGGTTAGGGTGAGGGTGAGGTTTAGGTTTAGTTGGACGGTTAGGTCGAGGGTTAGGTTTAGGGTCAGTTTTCAGGTTAAGGTTGGGGTGAGGGTTAGGTTGAGGTTTAGGGTTAGTGTTAGAGTTAGGGTTAGGATTAGGGTTAGGGTGAGGGTGAATGTGAGGTTTAGGGTTAGGCTTAGGCTTAGCTTAGGGTTAGGCTGAGTGTGAGGATGGGGGTGAGGATTAGAGTTACGGTGATGGTTAGTGTTAGGGTTAGTGTGAGTGTTAGGATGAGGGTTAGGGTTTGGATTAGGGTTAGGATAAGGGCCAGGGTGAGGGTGTGGTTTAGGGTAAGTGTTAGGCTTAGGCTTAGGTTTAGGCTGAGCCTTTGTTTGAGGATAAGGGTTTAGGGTTAGGGTTAGGGTGAGGTTTAGTTTTAGGGTTAGGGTTAGAGTTAGGGTTAGGGTGAGGGTGAGGTTTAGGGGTAGAGTTAGGGTTAGGGTGAGGGTTAGGGTTAGGGTGAGTGTTAGGGTGGGGGTGACGGTAAGGGTAAAGTTGAGGGTTAGGCTGAGGGTGAGGTTTATTGTAAGGGTGAGGGTTAGGGTTAGGGTGAGGGTTAGGGTTAAGGTTAGGGTGATGGTTAGGATTATGGTTAGGATGAGGGTTAGGGTGAGGTTTAGGTTTAGGGTGAGGGTTAGGGTGAAGGTGAGAGTAAGGGTAAAGTTGAGGTTTAGGGTTAGGGTGAGGGTTAGTGTGAGGATTAGGGTTAGGGTTAGGGTGAGTGTGAGGTTTAGATTGAGGATTCATGTTAGGGTTAGTGTGAGGTTTAGGGTGAGGATGAGTGTTAGGTTTAGGTTGAGGGCTAAGGTCAGGGTGAGGTTTAGGTTTAGTGTTAGGGTGAGGTTTAGGATTAGGGTGATGGTGAGGCTTAGTGTTAGGGTTAGGCTTAGTGTTAGGGTGAGGGTGTTCCGGTGAGCTTAGGGTTATGGTGAGGGTTATGGTTAGAGTGAGGGTTAGGGTTAGGTTTAGGGTTATTGTTAGTGTTAGGTTTAGGGTTAAGGTTACAGTGAGGGTCAGGGTGAGGGTTAGGGTTAGGGTTAGGATTAGGATTAGCGTTAGTGTTAGGGTGAGTGTAAGTGTTAGTATGAGGGTTAGGGTTAGGGTGAGGTTT
Organism: Dipodomys merriami; assembly: GCF_024711535.1. Taxonomy (NCBI): domain Eukaryota; kingdom Metazoa; phylum Chordata; class Mammalia; order Rodentia; family Heteromyidae; genus Dipodomys; species Dipodomys merriami. Next base: position 25,085 of record NW_027203536.1, on the reverse strand, counting down.
ATGGTTAGGGTTAGGGTTAGGTTGTGCGTGAGGTTTAAGTTTAGGTTGAGGGTTTGTGTTAGGGTTAGGGTTAGGGTGAGGTTAGGGTTAGGATTAGTGTGAGGGTTAGGGTTGGGGTTAGGGTTAGGGTGAGGGTTAGGTTGAGGGTTAGGGTTATCGTTTGTGTTAGGGTTAGGGTTAGGGTGAGAGTTAATGGGCGGGTTAGTGTTAGGGTTAGGGTTAGTATTAGGGTTAGGGTGAGGGTGAGTGTTAGCATTAGGGTTAGGGTTAGGTTTGGTTTTAGGGTTAGGATTAGTGTTATTGTTAGGGTTAGGGTTAGAGTTATGGTGAGGGTGAGGGTGAGGGTGAGGGTGAGGGTAAGGTTTAGGGGTAGGGTGAGGGTGAGGTTTAGGGTTAGGTTTAGGTTTAGTTGGAAGGTTAGGTCGAGGGTTAGGGTTAGGGTTAGTTTTAGTGTTAAGATTAGGGTGAGGGTTAGGTTGAGGTTTAGGGTTAGTGTTAGAGTTATGGTTAGGATTTGGGTTAGGTTGAGGGTGAGTGTGAGGGTTAGGGTTAGGCTTAGGCTTAGGCTTAGGTTTAGGCTGAGTTTGAGGGTGGGGGTGAGGATTAGAGTTAGGGTGATGGTTAGGGTTAGGGTGAGGGTGAGGGTTAGGATGAAGGATAGTTTTAGGATTAGGGTTAGGGTGAGGGCTAGGGTGAGGGTGTGGTTTAGGGTAAGTGTTAGTCTTAGGCTTAGGGTTAGGCTGAGCGTTTGGTTGAGGATAAGGTTTAGGGTTAGGTTTAGGGTGAGGTTTAGTGTTAGGGTTAGGTTTAGAGTTAGGTTTCGAGTGAGGGTGAGGTTTAGGCGTAGAGTTAGGGTTAGGGTGAGGGTTAGGGTGGGGGTTACGCTAAGGGTAAAGTTGAGGGTTACACTGAGGGTGAGGGTTAGGGTGAGGGTGAGGGTTAGGGTTAGGTTTAGAGTGAGAGTGAGGGTTATATTGAGGATAAGTGTTAGGGTTAGTGTGAGGTTTAGGGTGAGGATGAGGGTTAGGGTTAGGGTGAGGGCTAAGGTGAGGGTGAGGTTTAAGGTTAGTCTTAGGGTGAGGTTCAGTGTTAGGGTGATGGTTAGGGTTAGTGTGAGGGTTAGTGGTAGGGATAGGCTTAGTTTTAGGGTGAGGGTGTTAGGGTGAGCTTAGGGTTATGGTGAGGGTTATGGTTAGGGTGAGGGTTAGGGTTATGGTTAGGGTTATTGTTAGCATTAGGGTTTGGGTTATAGTTACGGTGAGCGTGAGGGTGAGGGTTAGGGTTAGGGATAGGATTAGGATTAGGGTTAGTGTTAGGGTGAGGGTAAGTGTTATTATGAGGGTTAGGGTTAGGGTGAGGATTATGGTTAGGGTTAGGGTTAAGTTGAGCGTGAGGATTAGGCTTAGGTTGAGGTTTCGGTTTATGGTTGTGGTTAGGGTGAGTTTAGGGTTAGGGTTTTTGTGAGGTTTAGTGTTCCGATTAGGGTTAGTGGTAGGGTGAGGGCAAGTTTTAGGGTGAGTTTTAGGGTTAGGGTCATGATTATGGTTAGGGTGAGGATTATGGTTAGGGTGAGGGTTAGGGTTATTGTTAGGGTTATGGTAGGTTTAGATTTAGGGTTAGGGTGAGTGTGAGGGTGAGATTTAGGGTTAGAGTTAGGGTTAGTGTTAGGGTTAGGGTTAGGGTGAGGGTTAGGTTTAGGCTTAGGCTGAGGTTAAGGCTTAGGCCGAGCATGAGGGTTCGGGTTAGGGTGAAGGTTAGGGTGAGGTTTAGGGTTATGATTACTGTCAGGTTTAGGATGAGGTTTTTGGTTAGGGTTAAGGTTAGGGTGAGTGTTAGGGTGAGTGTTAGGTTGAGGGTTAGGGTTAGGGATAGGGTTAGGTTTAGGATTAGGGTTAGGGTGAGGTTGAGTGTGAGGCTTAGAGTTACTTTTAGGTTTAGCCTGAGAGTTAGGGTGAGGGTTAGGGTTAGGGTTTGGTTTAGGGTGCAGTTGAGGTTGAGGATTAGGGTTAGGTTAAGGGTTAAATTTAGCGTTAGGTTTAGGGATAGCGTTAGTGTTAAGGTTAGGGATAGGGTTATGGTTAGGCTGAGGGTGACTGTTGGGGTGAGGATTAGAGTTAAGGTTAGGGTTTGGCTTAGGGTTAGGGTTAATGTTAGTGTTATGGTTAGGGTTAAGTTTGCGGTGAGGGTGAGGCTGAGGTTGAGGTTTAGGTTTAAGGTTAGGGTGAGGGTGAGGCTTAGGTTTAGAGTTAGGGTTAGGGTTAGGATTATTGTGAGGGTTAGGGATTGATTTGCGGTGAGGTTGAGGGTGAGGGTGAAGGTTAGGTTTATGGTGAGTTTTAGGGTTATGTTTAGGGTTAGGGTGAGGGTGAGGGTTAGGGTTAGAGTTAGGGTTAGGGTGAGGAATCGGGTTAGTTTTAGGGTTGGGGTTATGGTGAGGTTGAGGTTTAGGGTTAGAGTTAGGATTAAGGTGAGGCTGAGGGTGAGGGTGAGAGTTAGGGTTAGGATTAGGATTAGGGTAAGGGTTAAGGTGAGTGTGAGGGTTAGGGTTAGAGTTAGGATTAGGCTTAGGGTTACACTGAGGGCGAGGGTGAGTGTGAGGGTAAGGGTTAGGATTAGGATTATCGTGAGGGCTAGGGTTAGGTTGAGGTTTAATATTAGGGTTAGGGTGAGAGTAAGGGTTAGGGATAGGGTGAGAGTAGCGTTCGGGTTAAGTTTAGGGTTAGGTTGAGGATTAGGGTCATGGTTACAGTGAGTTTGAGGGTTAGGGTTAGGTTGAGGTTTAGTGTTAAGATTAGGGTTAGGGTGAGGGTCAGGGTTAGGGTTAGGGTAAGGGTTAGGGTGAGGGTGAGGTTTAGGGTTAGGTTGAGTGTTAGGGTTAGGATTTATGTTAGGGTGAGGACTAGGGTGAGGGTGAGGGTTAGGGTAAGGTTTTGGCTTAGGCTTAGTGAGGGTGAGGGTTAGAATTAGGGTGAGATTTAGGTTTAGGGTTATGGGGAAGGTCAGGATGAGGGTTAGGGTTAGGATTAGGTTTAGGGTGAGTGCTAGGGTGAGGGTGATGTTTAGGGTGAGATTTAAGGTTAGGGTTAGGTTTAGGGTTCGGGTGAGGGTGAGGTTTAGGTTTAGAGTTAGGGTTAAGTTGAGGCTGAGGGTGAGCGTTAAGGTTAGGGTTAGGATTAGGATTAGGGTAAGGGTTAGGGTGATTGTGAGGGTTAGGGTTTGGGTGTGTTTTTGGCTTATTGTTACACTGAGGGTGAGGGTGAGGGTGAGGGTTAGGGTTAGGATTAAGGTTAGAGTGAGGGTGAGTTTGTGTGTTAGGGTTAGGTTTAGGGTTAGGCTTAGGGTTAGGCTGATCGTCAGGTTTAGAGTGAGGTTTAGGGTTAGTGTGAGTGTTAGGTTAAGGGTTAGGGGGAGGGTTTGGATGAGGGTTAGGGTTAGGATTAGGATTAGGGTGAGGGCTAGGGTGAGGGTGAGTTTTAATGTTAGGGTTAAGGTCAGAGTTAGGGTTAGGGTTAGGGTGAGAGTAAGATTCTGGTTAAGTTTATTGTTAGGGTAAGGTTTAGGGTAAGGGTTATGGTGAGGTTGAGGGTTAGGATTAGGTTCAGGTTTAGGGTTAAGATTAGGGTTAGGGTGAGGGTGAGTGTTCTGGTTAGGGTAAGGTTTACGGTGAGGGTGAGGGTGAGGGTTAGGGTCAGTGTTAGTGTTAGGTTTAGTGTTAGGGTTAGGGTTAGAGTTAGGATTAGGGTGAGGGTGAGGTTTATGGGTAGAGTTAGTGTTAGGGTAAGGGTTAGGCTTAGGGTGAGGGTTAGGTTGGGGGTGACAGTAAGGGTAAGGTGAGGATTAGGCTGAAGGTGAAGGTTACGGTAAGTGTAAGGGTTAGGGTTAGGGCGAGGGTTAGGGTTAGGGTTAGGGTGTGGGTGAGGGTTAGATTGAGGATTAGTGTTCGGGTTAGTGTGAGTTTTATTGTGAGGATGAGTATTAGGGTTAGGGCTAGGGTTGGGTTGAGGTTTAGGATTAGTGTTAGGGTGAGGTATAGGGTTAGGGTGATAGTTAGGGTTAGTGTGAAGCTTAGTGTTCGGGTTACGGTTAGTGTTAATGTGAGGGTAAGTGTTAGGGTGAGGGTTAGGTTTAGGGTGAGGGTAATGGTTACGGTTAGGGTTAGGGTTAGGGTTAGGGTTTTTGTTAGGGTTAGGGTTAGGATTATGGTTACGGTGAGGGTGAGGGTTAGGGTTAGCATTAGGGTTAGGGTTAGTGTTAGGGTGAGGGCAAGTTTTAGGGTGAGGGTCAGGGTTAGGTTTAGGGTTAGGTTGAGCGTGAGGTTTAGGGTTTTGTTGAGGGTTAGGGTTAGGGTTAGGGTTAGGGTGAGGCTAGGGTTAGGGTTATTGTGAGGGTTAGTTTTAGGGTTCAAGTTTGTGTTAGGGTGAGGGTAAGTGTTAGGGTGAGGTTTAGGGTTAGGGTGAGGATTATGTCTAGGGTGAGGGTTAGGGTTATTTTTAGGGTTAGGGTTAGGGTTAGGGTTAGAGTTAGGGTTAGGGTGAGGGTGAGGTTTAGGGTTAGAGTTAGGGTTAGTTTTAGGGTTATTGTTAGTGCGAGGGTTAGGGTTATGGTTAGGCTTAGGCTTAGGCTTAGGCCGAGCATGAGGTTGAGGTTTAGGGTTCGGGTTAGGGTGAGGATTAGGGTTATGGTTAGTTTCAGGTATACGATGAGGTTCAGGGTTAGGTTGAGGGCTAGGGTGAGAGTTAAGTTGAGGGTTAGGATTAGGGATAGAGTTAGGTTTAGGATTAGGGTTAGGGTGAGGGTGAGTGTGAGGCTTAGTTTTAGGGTTAGCCTTAGGTTGAGAGTTAAGGTGAGGGTTAGGGTTAGGGTTTGGGTTAGGGTGCAGGTGAGGCTGAGGATTAGGGTTAGGTTTAGGGTTAGATTTAGGGTTAGGTATAGGGTTAGGGTTAGTGTTAGGGTTATTGTTAGGGTTAAGATGAGGGTTAGGGTTAGGGTTAGGGTTAGGCTTAGGGTTAGGGTTAGGCTGAGTGGGAGGTTGAGGGTGAGGGTTAGGGTTAGGGTTAGGCTTAGGGTTAGGGTTAGGCTGAGTGGGAGGTTGAGGGTGAGGGTTAGCGTTAGGGTGATGGTTAGGTTTTAGGTTAGGGTGATGGTTAGGATGAGTTTTAGGGTTAGGGTGAGGGTTAGGCTGAGGATGATGGTAAGGGTAAAGGTGAGGTTTAGTCTGAGGGTGACGGTTAAGATAAGTTTGAGGATTAGAGTTACGTTTAGGGCTAGGTTAATGTTTAGGTTTAGGGTTAGGGTGAGGGTTAAATTGACGATTAGGGTTAGGTGAGTGTGAGATTTAGGTGAGGATGTGGGTTAGGGTTAGGGAGAGGGTAAGGTTTAGAATTAGGGTTAGGGTGAGGGCTAGGGTGAGGGTGAGGGTTGGGGTTAGGGTTAGGGTGAGGTTTAGGATTAGGGTGAGGGTTATGGTTAGTGTGAGGGTTAGTGTTAGGGTTAGGGTTAGTGTTAGGGTGAGGGTAAGTGTTAGCGTGAGGGTTTGGGTTAGGGTGAGCGTAATGGTTAGGGTGAGGTTTAGGGTTATTGTTAGGGTTAGTGTTAGAGTTATGGTTAGGGTGAGGGTGAGATTTAGGTTTAGATTTAGGGTTAGGTTTAGGGTTAGGGTTAGGGAGAGTTAGGGTTAGGGTTAGGCTTAGGCTTACACTTAGGCTTAGGCGGAGCATGAGGGTGAGGATTAGGTTTCGGGTTAGGCTTAGGGTTAGGGTTAGGGTTAGGGTCAGGGTTAGGGTGAGGGCTAGGGTGAGGGTTAAGGTAAGGGTTAGTGTTAGGGATAGGGTTAGGTTTAGGATTAGGTTTAGGTTGAGGGTGAGTGTGAGGGTTAGGGGTAGGGTTAGGGTTAGACTGAGAGTTAGGGTGAGGATTAGGGTTAGGGTTTGGGTTAGGGTGAGTGTGAGGGTGACGATTAGGTTTAGGTTTAGGGTTAGATTTAGGGCTAGGTTTAGGGTTAGGGTTTGTGTTAGGGTTAGAGTTAGGGTTACTGTGAGGGTTAGGGTTAGGCTTAGGCTTAGGGTTAGGCTGAGGGTTAGGCTGAGGTTGAGGGTGGGGGTTAGGATTAGGGTTAGGTATAGGGTTAGGCTTATGGTTAGGGTTATTGTAAGTGTTATGGTTATGGTTATTGTTGCCGTGAGGGTGAGGCTGGGGGTGAGGGTTAGGGTAAGTGTTAGGGTTAGTGTTATTGTTAGGGTTAGGTTTAGAGTTATGGTGAGGTTGAGGGTGAGAGTGAAGGTTAGGGTAAGGGTAAGGTTTAGGGTTAGGGTTATTGTTAGGGAGAGGTTGAGGTTTAGGGTTAGAGATAGGGTTAGGGGGAGGTTTGGGGTGAGGTTTAGGGTTAGGCTTAGTGATAGGCTGAGGGTGAGGGTGTGGGTGAGAATTAAGTTTAGGGTGATGGTTCACGTTAGGGTTACGGTGAGGGTTAGGCTGAGGTTGAGGGTGGGGGTTAGGATTAGGGTTAGGTATAGGGTTAGGCTTAGGGTTAAGGTTATTGTAAGTGTTATGGTTATGGTTAAGTTTGCCGTGAGGGTGAGGCTGAGGGTGAGGGTTAGGGTAAGTGTTAGGGCTAGTGTTATTGTTAGGGTTAGGGTTAGAGTTACGGTGAGGTTGAGGGTGAGAGTGAAGGTTAGGGTAAGGGTGAGGTTTAGGGTTAGGGTTATTGTTAGGGAGAGGTTGAGATTTAGGGTTAGAGTTAGGGTTAGGGGGAGGGTTAGTGTGACGTTTAGGGTTAGGCTTAGGGTTAGGCTGAGGGTGAGGGTGTGGGTGAGAATTAAGGTTAGGGTGATAGTTCACGTTAGTGTTAGGGTGAGGGTGAGATTTAGGCTTAGAGTTAGGGATAGTGTTAGCGTTAGGGTGAGGGTTAGGCTTAGGCTTAGGCTTAGGCTTAGGCTTAGGCTGAGCATGAGGGTTAGGTTTAGGGTTCGGGTTACGGTGAGGGTTACGGTTGTGTTTAGTGTCAGGTTTTGGATGAGGTTTAGGGTTAGGGTTAGGGTGAGGTTGAGGGCTAGGATGAGGGTGAGGGTTAGGGTTAGGATTAGGATTAGGCTTAGAGTTAGGGTGAGGTTTAGGGTTAGAGTTTGGGTTAGGGTGCAGGTGAGGCTGAGGATTAGGGTTAGGTTTAGGATTAGATTTAGGGTTAGGTTTAGAGTTAGTGTTAGTGTTAGTGTTAGGGTTAGGTTAGGGTTAGGCTGAGGATGAGGTTTAGGGCTAGGGTTAGGGTGAGGGTTAGGTTTAGGGTTAGGGTGAGATTTAGGATTCGGGTTAATTTTATGTTTAGGGTGAGGGTTAGGGTAAGGGTTACAGTGAGGGTGAGGGTTAGCATTAAGGATAAGGTTAGTTTGAGGATTAGGGTTAGGGTGAGGGTGAGTGTGAGGGTTAGGGTTAAGGATATTGTTAGGCTGAGAGTTATGGTGAGGGTTAGGGTTAGGGTGAAGTTGAGGCTGAGTATTAGGTTTAGATGTAGGGTTAGGTTGAGGGTTAGGGTTAGTGTTAGTGTTAGGGTTAGGGTTACAGTGAGGGTTATGGTTAGGGTTAGGCTTAGGCTTTGGGTTAGGCTGAGGGTGAGAGTGGGGTGAGGATTAGAGTTAGGGTTAGGGTTAGGCTTAGGGTTAGGTTTATTGTTAGTGTTATGGTTAGGGATAAGTTTGTGGTGAGGCTGAGGCTGAGGGTGAGGGTTAGGGTTATGGTTATGGTTAGAGTTAGTGTTATTGTTAGGCTTAGGTTTAGAGTTATGGGCAGGTTGAGGGCGAGGATGAGTGTTAGGGTTTGGGTGAGGTTTAGGGTTAGGGTTAGGGTTAGGTTGAGGGTGAGGGTGAGGTTTAGTGTTAGAGTTATGCTTAGGGGAGGGTTAGGGTGAAGTTTAGTGTTAGGGTTAGCGTTAGGGTTAGGGTGTGGGTGAGGTTAGGTTGAGGTTTATGGATAGGGTTAGGTTTAGGACTAGTGTTAGGGTGAGGGTGAGGGTGAGGGTTAGGGTCAGGCTTAGGCTTAGGCTTAGGGTTAGGCTGAGGGTGAGGATGGCGGTGAGGATTAGGGTTAGGGTGACAGTTAGGGTTAGGATTAGGGTGAGGGTTAGGATGAGGTTTAGGGTTAGGATTATGGTTAGGGTGAGTGCTAGGGTGAGTGGGAGGGTTAGGGGAAGGTTTAGGCTTAGCCTTAGGGTTAGGCTGAGCGTGAGGTTGAGGGTAAAAGTTAGGGATAGTGTGATGGTTAGGTTTACGGTTAAGGTGACGGTTAGGATGAGGTTTAGGATTAGGGTGAGTGTTAGTCTGAGGATGATGGTAAGGGTAAAGGTGAGGTTTAGGCTGAGGGTGAGGCTTAAGATAAGTGTGAGGTTTAGGGTTAGGTTTAGGGCTAGGGTAAGGGTTAGGGTTAGGGTTAGGATGAGGGTTAAATTGAGGATTAGGTTTAGGGTGAGTGTGAGGTTTAGGGTGAGGATGAGGGTTAGGCTTAGGGTGAGGGTAAGGTTTAGAATTATGGTTAAGGTGAGGGCTAGGGTTAGGGTGAAGGTTGGGGTTAGTGTTAGGGTGAGGTTTAGGATTATGGTGAGGGTTAGGGTTAGTGTGAGGGTTAGTGTTAGGGTTAGGGTTAGTGTTAGGGGGAGGGTAAGTGTTAGGTTGAGGGTTAGGGTTAGGGTTAGCATTATGGTTAGGGTGAGGTTTAGGGTTACTTTTAGGGTTAGGGTTAGGGTTAGACTTAGGGTTAGGTTGAGGGTGAGATTTAGGTTTAGAGTTAGGTTTAGGGTTATGGTTAGGGTTAGGGTTAGGGTTAGGGTTATTGTTAGAGTTAGACTTAGAGTTACAGTTACAGGGAGGTTGAGGGTGAGGTTTAGGGTTAGTTTAAGAGTGAGGTTTAGGGTTAGGGTTAGGGTTAGGGTGAGGTTTAGGATTAGGGTTACAGTGAGGGTTAGGATTAGGGTTATGGTTAGGCTGATGGTGAGGGTGAGGGTTAGGATTAGGGTTAGGTTTAGGGTTATTATTAGGGTTAGGATTAGGGTTACCTTTATGGTAACGGTGAGGCTGAGGGTGAGGTTAGGATTAATGTTATGTTGAGGTTTAGGTTTTGGTTCAGGGCTAGGGTTAGAGTGAGGGTTTGGGTTAGGGTTAGGGTTAATGTGAGGCTGAGGGTTAGCGTTAGGGTTAGGGTTATTTTTAAGGTTAGGGTTAGAGTTACGGTTACTGTGATGGTGAGGGTGAGGGTTAGGTTTAGGGTTACGGTGAGGTTTAGAGTGAGGTAAGAGTTAGTGTGAGTGTTAGGCTTAGGGTGAGGTTTAGGTTGAGGTTGAGGTTTAGGGTTAGGGATAACGTTAGGGTGAGGTTAAAGGTTAGGGTGAGGGTTAGGGTAAGGGTGAGGTTAAGTTTAGTGTTAGTGTTAGGGTGAGGGTTTGGGTTAAGGTTAGTGTGAGGGTGAGTGTTAGGATTAGGGTTAGGCTGAGGGTGAGGGTGAAGTTGAGGGTTAGGGTAACGGTGAGGGTTAGGCTTAGGGTGATATTTAGGGTGAGGGTGAGGGTTAAGGTAAGGTTTAGGGTTAGGGTTAGTGTTAGGGTGAGGTTTATGGTGAGGTAAGATTTAGGGTGAGGGTTAGGTTTAGGGTTAGGGTGAGGTTTAGGGTGAGGTTGAGGGTTAGGGTTAACGTTAGGGTGAGGTTAAGGGTTAGGGTGAGGGTTAGGGTGAGGGTGAGGGTTTAGATTACTGTTAAAGTTAGGGTAAGGTTGAGGTTTAGGGGGAAGTTTAGGTTTAGGTTTAGGGTTGGAGTTAGGGTTAAGATTAGTGTGAGGGTGAGTGTTAGGATTAGGGTTAGGGTGAGGGTAGGTTGAGGGTGAGGGTTAGGTTTAGGGTTAGGGTTAGGGTGAGGGGTATGGTGAGGGGTAGGGTTAGGGTTAGGGTTAGGGTAAGTTTTAGTGTGAGGGTTAGGGTTAGGGTTAGGTTTATGTTGAGGTTAAGGTTTAGGATGAGGGTTAGGGTGAGAGTGAGGTTGAGGCTTAGGGTTAGGGTTAGGTTCCAGGTGAGGGTGAGGATGAGGGTTAGGGTTAGGATTAGGGTTTGGGTTATGCTGAGGGTGAGGGTGAGTGTTAGTTTGCGACTAAGGGTTAAGGTGAGGGTTAGTGTGAGCGAGAGGGTTAGGCTGAGGTTGATGGTTGAGGTTCAGCTTTAGGATTAGGGTTACGGTTAGGGTTAGGCTGAGGCTGAGGGTGAGGGTGAGGTTGAGGTTTAGGGTTAGGGTGAGGGTTAGGGTTAAGGTTAGGATGAGTGTTAGTATGTGGGGTAGGGTACGGAGTAGGCTGAGGGTAAGGGTGAGGATAAGAATTAGGGTTGGGTTTATGGTGAGAGTGAGGGTTAGGGTTATCATGAGTGTTAGGGTGAGTGTTAGGGTGAGGGTTAGGGTTAGGGTTAGAGTTAGGGTGAGTCTGAGTGTTAGGGTTAGGGTTAGGATTAGGTTGAGGGTTAGGGTTAGGGATAGAGGTAGGGTAAGGTTTAGTGTGAGGGTGAGGGTTAGTCTGAGGGTGATGGTTGAGGGTGAGGTTTAGGATTAGGGTTAAGGTTAGGGTTAGGCTGAGGCTGAGGGTTAGGGAGAGGGTGAGGGTAAGGGTAAGTGTGAGGGTGAGGCTTACTGTTAGGGTTAAGTTTAGGGTGAGGGTGAGTGTGAGGGTAAGGGTGAAGGTGAGGGTGAGGATTAGGATTAGGGTGAGTGTTAGGGTTAGGGTTAGGGTGAGAGTTTGGGTTACGTTTAGTTTTAGGATGAGGGTTAGGCTGAGGTTTAAGGCTAAGGTTAGGGTGAGGGATAGTGTTAGTGTGAGGGTTAGGGATAAGGTTAAGGATAGTGTGAGTATAAGGTTTAGGGTGAGGGTTAGGGTGAGGGTGAGGTTTAGGTTTAGGGTTAGGGTGAGGGCTATTTTGAGGCTGAGGGTTAGATTTAGGGTTAGGGTGAGGTTTAGGGTTAGGGTTAGGGTTAGGGTTAGGTTGATGGTTAGGTTTACTTTGAGGGTTAGGTTTAGTGTGAGTTTTCGGGTGAGGGTTAGGGTTAGGTTGACGGTGAGTGTTAGGATTAGGGGTACGGTGAGGTCTAGGGTGAGGGTGAGGGTTAGGGTTAGGTTTAGGGTGAGGGTTAGGTTCAGGGGTATTTTAAAGGGTTAGAGTGAGGGTTAGGTTTAGTGTGAATGTTAGGGTTAGGGTTGGGTTTATGGTGAGGGTAAGCGTTAGGGTGAGGTTTAGGGTGAGAGTGAGGGTTAGGTTAGACTCAGGGTAAGTGTGAGGGTTAGGGTGAGGGTTAGGGTTAGGTTTAGGGTTAGGTTTAGTGTGAGGGTGAGGGTTAGGTTTAGGGTTAGGGTGAGGTTTAGCGTTAGGGTGAGGTTTGGGGTTAGTGTGAGTGTTAGGTTTTTGGCTAGGTTTAGGGTTAGGGTTAGGTTTAGGTTGAAGGTAAGCATTAGCGTGAGGTTTAAGGTGCGGGTTAGGGTTAGGGTTAGGGTTACGGTGTGTGAGGATCTGGGTTAAGGTTAGGGTGAGGGTTAGGGACAGGGTGAGGTTTAGGAATAAGTTTAGGATTAGGGTGATGGTGAGGGTGACATTTAGAGTTACGGTTAGGTTTAGAGACAAGGTGAGGGTGAGGGTTAGCATTAGGATTACTTTTAGGGTAAGGGTTAGGTTGAGGTTGAGGGTGAGGGTTAGGGTTAGGGTTAGGTTTACGGTTAGGGTTAGGATTAAGGTTAGGATGAGGTTTCGGGTTTGGGTTAGGATGAGGGGTAGGGTGAGGTTTATGGGTAGGGTTAGGGTGAGCGTTATGGTTAGTGTGAGGGTTAGGGTTAGGGATAGGGTTAGGTTGAGGGTTAGGGTTACTGTGGAGGTTAGGCCTAGGGTGAGGGTTAGGGTAAGGCATAGGAATAGGTTGAGGGTGAGAGTGAGGGTTAGCATTAGGATTAGGGTTAGGGTGAGGGTGAGGGTGAGGGTAAGGTTGACGGAGAGTGTGAGGGTTAGGGTTAGGGTTAGGCTTAGGTTTAGGGTGAGGGTGAGTGTTAGGGTTAGGGTTAGGGTTAGGGTTAGGCTTATGGTTAGACTGAGGGTGAGGGTGAAGGTGAGAGTTACATTGAGGGTGAGTGTTAGGTTTAGGGTTAGGGTGAGGGTTAGGGCTAGGATTAGGTTTAGGTTTACAGTTCAGGTTAGGGTTATGGTTAGGGTGAGGGTGAGGGTTAGGGTGAGGATTAAGGATAGGTTTAGGTTTAGTGATAGGTTTAGGATTAGGGTTATGGTGAGGGTGAGAGTTAGGGTTATGGTTATATTAAGAGCCAGGGTGAGGGTGAGGGTTAGGGTTAGGATTAGGGTTAGGGTAAGGGTTAGGTTGAAGGTGAGGGTGAGGATGAGGGTTAGGGTTAGGATTAGGCTTAGGTTTAGGGTGAGTGTTAGTGTTAGGGTTAGGGCGAGAGTTTGGGTTAGGTTTAGGATTAGGATGAGGGTTAGGCTGAGCAGTAGGGTTAGGGTTATGGTGAGGGTTAGGGTTACTGTTGGGGTTAGTGTTAGGTTTAAGATTAGGGGGAGGGTAAGGTTTAGGGTGAGGGTTAGGGTGAGGGTGAGGGATAGGGTTAGGGTTAGTGTGAGGGCTAGGGTGAGGCTGAGGATTAGGTTTAGGTTTAGGTTGAGGTTTAGGGTTAGGGTCAGGGATAGGTTGAGAGTGTTAGCCTTAGGGTGCGTGTGAGGGTAAAGGTTGGGGTTAGGGTTAGGGTTAGGTTTAGGATGAGGGTGAGTGTTAGGGTGAGTGTTAGGGTTAGGGTGAGGGTTAGTGTTAGTGTGAGGGTTAGGTTTAGGTTTAGGTTTAGGGTTAGGGTGAGGGTAAGGGTTAGGGTGAATATTAGGGTTATCATGAGTATTAGGGTGAGGGTTTGGGTGAGGGTTAGGATTAGGGTTAGGTTGAGGGTGAGGTTTAGGCTGAGTGTGAGGGGTGAGGGTGAGGTTTAGGATTAGGGTTACAGTTAGGGATAGGCTGAGGGTGAGTGTGAGTGTGAGGGTGAGTGTTAGCATTAGGTTTAGGGTGAGGTTTAGGGTTAGGGTTAGGGTGTGGGTGAGTGTGAGGGTTAGGATTAGGGTTAGGGATACTGTTAGGCTGAGGGTGAGGATGAGGGTTTGGGTTAGGGTGAGGGTTAGGGTGAGGGTGAGGGTTAGGGTGAGGGTTAGCGTTTGGGTGATATTTAGGGTGAGGGTGAGGTTTAGGGTGATGGTTAGGGTGCAGGTGAGGGTTAAGATGAGAACTAGGGTTAGGGTTAGGCTGAGGGTTACGTTTAGTCTGAGGGTTAGGGTTAAGTTTAGGGTTAGGGTGATGGTTAGGGTGAGGGGTATGGTAAGGGTTAGTGATAGAGTTAGGCTGAGGGTGAGGGTTGGAGCAAGGCTAAGGCTTAGGGTGAAGGTTAGGGTAAGGCTAAGGGATAGTGTGAGGGTGAGGGTGAGTGTTAGGGTTAGGGTTAGGGTGAGGTTTGGGGTTAGGGTTAGGGTTAGGGTTAGGACGTGTTAGGGTTAAATTTAGGGTTAGGGAGAAATTTAGGTTGAGGATTAGGGTTTGGGTTAGGGTTAGGTTGAGGGTGAGGTTTAGGATTAGGGTGAGGGGTAGGATGGAGTTTAGGGTTAGGGTGAGTGTTATGGTTGGGGTAGGGTTAGGTAGAGGTTGAAGGTGAGGGTTAGGTTTAGGGTTAGTGTGAGATTTCGGGTTAGGGTTAGGGTTAGTGTTAGGTTTAGGTTTAAGGTTAGGTTGAAGAATAGGGTTAGGGTGATGGTTAAGGTTAGGGTTAGGGTGAGGGTGAGGGTTAGGATTAGGGTTAGGTTTAGGGTTATTGTTAGGGTAACGGTTAAGTTTATGGTTATGATTAGGGTGAGAGTGAGGGTGAGGTTTAGGTTCAGGGTTAGAGTGAAGGTTAGGATTAAGGTTAGGGTCAAGGTTACGATGAAGGGTAGGGTGAGGGGTATGGTTAGGGTTAGGGTGAGGGTTACGGTTAGTGTGAGGGTTATGGTTAGTGTTAGGGTTACGCTTAGGTTGAGGGTTAGGGTTCGGGTGCTTGTTAGGGTTAGGGTGAGGGTTAGGGTTAGGCATAGGGTTTGGTTGAGGGTGAGGGTGAGGGTTAGCTTTAGGATTAGGTTTAGGATTAGGCTGAGGGTAAGGGTGGGGTTGAGGGTGAGTATGAGGGTTAGGGTTAGAGTTAGGGTTAGGCTTCGGTTTAGGGTTAGGGTTAGGGTGAGGGGTAGTGTTAGAGTTAGGGTAAGGATTTGGTTTAGTTTGAGGGTTAGATTTAGGGTGAGGGTTGGGGTGAGTTTAAGGCTTTGGGTGCGGTTTAGGGTGAGAGTGAGGGTTAGGGTTAGCCTTAGGGTGAGTGTGAGGGTAAGGGTGCGGCTTTGGGTTAGGGTTAGATTTAGGATAAGTGTGAGTGTTAGGGTGAGGTTTAGGGTTAGGGTGAGCGTTAGGGTTATTGTCAGGGTTTAGGTTAGGTTTAGGGTTAGGGTTAGGGTGAGGGTAAGGGTTAGGGTGAGTGTTAGTATGAGAGTGAGTCAGGGTTATCGTAAGTGTTAGGGTGAGTTTTAACATGAGGGTTAAGGTTGGGGTTAGGTTCAGGGTGAGAATTAGTTTCAGGGTGAGGTGTGAGGGTGACGGTGAGGTTGAGGGTTAGCATTAGGGTAAGGGTGAGGTTTATGTTTAGGGTTAGGGTAAGGGTGAGTGTGAGGGTTAGGATTAAGGTTAGGGATACTGTTAGGCTGAGGGTGAGAGTGAGGGTGAGTGTTAGGGTTAGGGTTAGGATGAGGGTGAGGGTTAGGGTTAGGGTTAGGGTTAAGGTGAGGGTAAGGGTGAGAATTACAGTTAGGATTAGGGTTACGTTTATTGTAAAGCTGAGGGTCAGTGTTTGGGTGAGCGCTAGGGTTAGGGTGAGGGTTAGGCTTAAGGTTAGGGTGAGGGTTAGGGTTAGGGTTAGGGTTAGGGTTCGGTTTAGGATGAGGGTGTGGGTTAGGGTTAGGGTTACGGTGAGGGATAAGCTTCGCTTTAGGGTTAGGGTGAGGTTTAGGGTTAGTGTTAGGTTTGGCTTTAGGATGAGGGTGAGGATTAGGTTCAGGGTTAGGGTGAGAGTTAGGGTTAGTGTGAGGGTTAGGGTTAGGGTTAGGGTTAGGGTTAGTGTAAGCGTTAGGTTTAGGGTGACGGTAAGAATAAGAGTGAGGGATAGGGTGATATTGAGGGTTAGGTTTAGCCTTAGTCTTAGTGTGAGGTTTATGTTGAGCCTCAGGTTTAGCGTTAGGGTTAGGCTGAGGGTGAGGGTGAGGATGAGGGTGAGTGTGAGGGTTAGGGTTAGGGTTAGACTTAGGATCAGGCCCAGGGTGAGGGTGAGGGTTAGGGTGAGGGTTTTCGTGAGGTTTAGGGTTAGGGTTAGGGGTAGGGTTCGGTGAGGGTTTGGGTAAGGGTTAGGTTTATGGTTATTGTTAGGGTTAGGGTTAGATTTACGGTAATGGTGAGGGTGAGCGTGAGGGTTAGGGTTAGGTTTAGGGTGAGGTTGAGGGTGAGGTAAGAGTTAGGGTGAGGGTTAGGATTAGGGTGAGGTTTAGGGTGAGGTTGAGATTTAGAGTTAGAGTTAAGGTTAGGGTGAGGTTTAGTGTTAGGGTGAGGGTTAGGGTAACGGAGAGGTTTAAATTTAGGGTTAGTGTTAGGGTGAGGTTTAGGTTTAGGGTTAGGTTGAAGGTTAGGGGGAAGGTTAGGGTTAGGTTTAGGGTTAGGGGGAAGGTTAGGGTTAGGTTTAGGGTTAGGGTTAGGGCTAGGGTTAGGGTTAAGGTTAGTGTGAGGGTGAGTGTTAGGATTAGGGTTAGGGTGACGGGTAGGGTGAGATTTAGGGTTAGGCTTAGGGTTAGGGTTATTGTTAAGGTTAGGGTCAGAGTTAGGGTTAAAGTGAGGTTGAGGGTGAGGGTTAGGGTTAGTGTTAGGGTGAGGTTTAGGGTTAGGGTTAGGATTAGGGTTAGGTTGAGGGTAGGGTGAGGGGTAGGGTTAGGGTTAGGGTGAGGGTAAGTTTTAGTGTGAAGGTTAGGGTTAGGGTTAGGTTGAGGGTAAGGGTTAGGGTGAAGGTTTGTTTCAGAGTGAGGGTGAGGCTTAGGGTTAAGGTTAGGTTTAGTGTGAGGTTAAGGTTGAGGGTTAGGGTAGGATTAGGGTTCGGGTTACAATGAGAGTGAGGGTGAGGGTTAGGGTAGGCGTAAGGGTTATGGTGAGGGTTAGTGTGAGGATGAGGAGTGAGGGTGAGGGTTAGGATTAGGGTTAAGGTTAGAGTTAGTCTGAGGGTGAAGGTGAGGGTGAGGGTGAGGTTTAGGGTTAGCGTTAGGGTTAGGGTGAGGGTTAAGGTTAAGGTTAGGATGAGGGTTAGGATTATGGGTATGGTTAGGGTTAGGGTGAGTGTTAGGGTGAGGATAAGCATTAGGGTGAGGTTTAGGGTGAGAATGAGGGTTGGGGTTATCATGAGCGTTAGGGTGAGTTTTAGTGTGAATGTTAGGTTTTGGGTTAGGGTGATTGTGAGTGTTAGGGTTAGGGTGAGGGTTAGGGTGAGGGTGAGGATGAGGGTGAGTGTGAGGGTGAGGCTTTGGGTTAGGGTTAGGTTTAGGGTGAGGTTGTGGTTGAGGGTTAGGGCTAGGACTAGGGTTAGGGTTACACTGAGGATGATGGTGAGGGTTAGGGTGAGGGTAAGGGTTAGGGTGAGGGTTAGAGTGAGGGTGAGGGTTAGGCTGATTGTGAGGGGTGAGGTTGAGGGTGAGTGTGAGGGTTAGGATTAGGTTTAGGGATACTTTTAGGCTGAGGGTGAGGGTGAGGTTTAGGGTTAGGGTTAGGGTGAGTGTAAGAGTAAGAGTGGGGGTTAGAGTGATAGTGAGAATTAGGTTTAGCCTTAATCTTAGTGTGAGGTTTATGGTGAGAGTTAGGGTTAGGTTTACGGGTAGGCTGAGGCTGAGAGTGAGTGTGAGGTTTAGGGATAAGGTTAGGGTGAGGGTTAGGGTGAGGGTGAGGGTGAGGGTTAGCATTAGGCTTAGGGTGAGTGTTAGGGTTAGTGTTAGGGTTAGGGTGAGGGTGAGTGTGAGGGTTAGGATTAGGTTTAGGGATACTTTTAGGCTGAGGGTCAGGGTGAGGGTTAGGGTTAGGTTGAGGGTTAGCATTCGGGTTAGGTTGAGGGTGAGGGTGAGTATTACGGTTAGGATTAAGGTTAGGTTTAGTGTCAAGCTGAGGGTGAGGGTGAGGATGAGGGCTAAGGTTAGGGTGAGGGTTAGGCTTAAGGTTAGGGTGAGGGTTAGTGTTAGGGTGATGTTTAGGGTGAGCGGGATGGTTAGGGTGGGGGTTAGGCTGCGGGTGTGGTTTAGGGTTAGGGTTAGGTTTAGGCTTCGGATGAGGGTTAGGATGAGGCGTAGGGTTAGGGTTAGGATGAGGGCTAGGGTTAGAGTTAGGGTGAGGGTTAGGCTTAGTGTGAGGGTTAGGGTTAGGTTTAGTGTTAGGATGATGGTTAGGGTGAGGGTTAGTGATAGTGTTAGAGTTAGGGTGAGGGTGAGGTCAAACCTAAGGCTTAGGGTGAGGGTTAGGGTGAGGCTAAGGGTTATGGGGAGGGTTTGGGTGAGGGGAAGTATTAGGGTCAGGGTGAGGTTTAGGTTTAGTGTGAGGGTTAGGGTAAGGGTTAGGGTGAGGGTAAGATTAAGAGTGAGGGTTAGGGTGATAGTGACGGTTAGGTTTAGCCTTAGTCTTAGTGTGAGGTTTATGGTGAGCGTTAGGGTTAGGGTTAGGTTTAGGGTTAGGGTTAGGCTGAGGGTGAGTGTGAGGTTTAGGGTTAGGGTTAGGCTTAGGATTAGGCGGAGGGTGAGAGTGAGGGTGAGGATTAGATTTAGGGTTAGTGTTAGATTTAGGGTTAGGGTGAGGGTTAGGGTGAGGATTAGGGTGAGTATTAGGGTTAGGGTGAAGGCTAGGGTGAGGGTGAGGGAGATGGTTAGGGTTAGGGTTAGGGTTAGAATTAGGGTTATTGTTAGGGTTAGGGTTAGGGTTACAGTGAGGGTGAGAGTGAGGTTGATTGTTAAGCTAAGGCTTAGGGAAAGGTTTAGGGTTAGGTTTAGGGTTAGGGTAAGGGTGAGGTTTAGGTTTGGAGATAGGTTTAGGGTGAGGATTATTGTGAGGGTTACTGTTAAGGCTAGTGTGAGGGTGAGGGTTAGGGTGAAGGTTAGGGTCAGGGTTAGTGTTAGGATTAGGGCTAGCTTGAGGGTGAGTTTGAAGGTTGGGGTCAGGGTTAGCTTTATTCTTAGTGCTAGGCTGAGGTTGATGTTGAAAGTGATGGTTAAGGTTAGGGTGAGGGTGATGTTTAAGCTTAGGGTACAGTGACAGTGAGGGTTAGGGTTAGGGTTAGGGTGAGGGTGAGGGCTAGGGTTAGGGTGAGGATTAGGTTAAAGGTTGGGGTGAGGGATAAGTTGAGGGTGATGTTTAGGGTGAGGGTTAGGGTGAGGGTTAGGGTGCGGGTGAGGTTTAGGGTTAGGGTTAGTTTGAGGGTTACGTTTAGGGATAGGATGAGGGCTAGGGTTAGGGTTAGGGTGAGGATTAGGCTGAGTGTGAGGGTTAGGGTTAGGTTTAGGGTTAGGGTGATGGTTAGGGTGAGGGTTAGTGATAGGGTTAGGGTTAGGGTGAGGGTTAGGGCAAGGCTAAGGCTTAGGGTGAAGGTTAGTGTAAGGCTAAGGGTTAAGGTGAGGGGTAGGGTTAGGGTTAGGGTGAGGGCTAAGTTTAGTGTGAGGGTTAGGGTCAGGGTTAGGGTTAGGGTTAGGATGAGGGTTAGGTTTAGGGTTGGAGTGAGAGTAAGGGTTAGGGTCAGGTTTAGGTTGAGGGTGAGGGTTAGGGTTAAATTAGGGTTAGGGTGAGATTGAGGGTGATGGTGAGGATGAAGGTGAGGGTGAGGGTTTGGGTCAGGGTTAGGGTGAGGGTGATGGTGAGGTTTAGGGTTAGGCTTAGGGTTATGGTGAAGGTGAGGTGAGTGTGAGGGTTAGGGTTAGGGTGAGGTTTAGGGTTAGAGTTAGGGTTAGATTTAGGGTGAGGGTGAGGGTTAGGGTTAGAATGAGGGGTAGCGTGAGGGGTAGGTGTAGGGGTAGGGTGAGGGTTACGGTTAGTGTGAGGGTTAGGGTTAGGGTTAGGGTGAGGGTTACGGTTAGTGTGAGGTTTAGGATTAGGGTTACAGTTAGGGTTAGGCTGAGGGTGAGGGTGAGGGTTCACATTAGGTTTAGGGTGAGGTTTAGGGTTAGGGTTAGGGTGAGGGTGATTGTTAGGGTTAGGATTAGGGTTAGTGATACTGTTAGGCTGAGGTTGAGGGTGAGGTTTAGGGTTAGGTTGAGGGTTAGTGTGCAGGTGAGGGTTATGATGAGAACTAGGGTTAGAGTTAGGGTGAGGGTTAGGCTTAGTGTGAGGGTTAGGGTTAGGTTTAGGGTTAGGTTGATGGTTAGGGTGAGGGTTATGGTGAGGGTTAGTGATAGGGTTAGGGTGAGGGTGAGGCTTAGAGCAAGGCTAAGGCTTAGTGTGAGGGTTAGGGTAAGGCTAAGGGTTAGGGTGAGGGTGAGGGTTAGGGTGAGGGTTAGGTTTAGTGTGAGGGTTAGTGTGAGGGTTACGTTTAGGGTTAGGATGAGGTTTAGGTTTAGGGTTGGAGTGAGAGTAAGGGTTAGGGTTGGTTTAGGTTGAGGGTGAGGGTTAGGGTTAAATTAGGGTTAAGGTGAGGTTGAGGGTGATGGTGAGGATGAGGGTGAGGTTTCCAGTTCGGTTGAGGGTTCGGGTCAGGGTTAGGGTGAGGGTGGTGGTGAGGTTTAGGTTTAGGGTTAGGGTTAAAGTGAAGGTGAGGTGAGGGTGAGGGTTAGGGTTAGGGTTAGGGTGAGGTTTAGGTTTGGAGTTAGGGTTAGGGTTAGGGTGAGGGTGAGAGTTAGGGGTAGAATGAGGGGTAGGGTGAGGGGTAGTTGTAGAGGTAGGGTGAGGGTTATGGTTAGTGTGAGGGTTAGGATTACTGTTACAGTTAGGGTTAGGCTGAGGGTGAGGGTGTGGGTTAGCATTAGGTTTAGGGTGAGGTTTAGGGTTAGGGTTAGGGTAAGGGTGATTGTGAGGTTTAGGATTAGGGTTAGGGATACTGTTAGGCTGAGGGTGAGGGTGAGGGTTAGGGTGAGGGTTAGTGTGCGGGTGAGGGTTAGGATGAGAACTAGGGTTACAGTTAGGGTGAGGGTTAGGCTTAGTGTGAGGGTTAGGGTTACGTTTAGGGTTAGGGTGATGGTTAGAGTGAGGGTTATGGTGAGGGTTAGTGATAGGGTTAGAGTGAGGGTGAGGGTTAGAGCAAGGCTAAAGCTTAGGGTGAGGGTTAGGGTAAGGTTAAGGTTTAGGGTGAGGGTGAGCCTGAGTGTGAGGGTTAGGGTTAGGGTGAGGTTCGGGTTTAGGGTTAAAGTTAGGGTTAGGATGAGTGTTAGCGTGAGGGGTAGGGTTAGGTTTAGGGTGAGGGTTAGGTTTAGTATGAGGGTTAGTGTTAGGGTAAGGGTTAGGGTTAGGCAAAGTTTAGGTTCAGGGTTAGGGTTTGGGTTAGGGTTAGGTTGAGGGTGAGGTTAAGGGTGAGGTTTAGGTTTAGTGTGAGGGTTAGTATTGAGGTTACGGCTAGGGTGAGTGTTAGGGTTAGGGGTAGTGTTAGGTCGAGGTTGAGAGTGAGGGTGAGGGTTCGGGTTAGAGTCTGATTTTGGGTTAGGGTTAGGGTTAGTGTTAGTGTTAGGTTTAGGGTTAAGGTTAGGTTGAGGGATAGGGTTAGGGGGATGGTTAAGGTTAGGGTTAGGGTGAGGGTGAGGGTTAGGATTAGGGTTAGGTTTAGGGTTATTGTTAGGGTTAGGTTTAAGTTTAAGGTTACGATTAGGGTGGTAGTGAGCATGAGGTTTAGGTTTAGGGTTAGAGTGAGGGTTAGCCTTAGTGTTAGGATTAAGGTTAGGGTCAGGGTTAGGATGAGGGGTAGGGTGAGGGGTAGGTGTAGTGTTAGGGTGAGGGTTATGGTTAGTGTGAGGGTTATGGTTAGTGTTAGGGTTAGGGTTAGGTTGAGGGTTAGGGTTCGGGTGGATGTTAGGGTTAGGGTGAGGGTTAGGGTTAGGCGTAGGGTTTGGTTGGGGGTGAGGGTGAGGTTTAGCTTTAGGATTAGGGTTAGGGTTATGCTGAGGGTGAGGTTGAGTGTGAGGGTTAGGGTTAGGGTTAAAGTTAGACTTTGGTTTAGGGTGAGGGTGAGTGTGAGGGTTAGGGTTAGGGTTAGGGTTAGGCTTATGTTTAGGCTGAGGGTGAGGGTGAGGGTGAGGGTGAGGTTGAGGGTTAGATTTAGGCTGAGTGTTAGGTTTAGGGTTAGGGATTGGGTTAGCTTGAGGGTTAGGGTTAGGATTAGGGTTAGATTTAGGTTGCGGGTTAGGGTTTTGGTTAGGGTTAGGGTTAGGGTGAGGGTGAGGGTTTGGGTTAGGGTTAGGGTGAGGGTTAGGGATAGGGTGAGGTTTAGGGATAGGTTTAGGTTAGGGTTATGGTGAGAGTGAGAGTTAGGGTTAAGGTTATGATTAGAGACAGGTTGAGGGTGAGGTTTAGGTTTAGGATTAGGGTTAGGGTACGGGTTAGGTTGAAGTTGAGGGTGAGGATGAGGGTTAGGGTTAGGCTTAGATTTAGGGTGAGTGTTAGTGTTAGGGTTAGGGTGAGAGTTTGGGTTAGGTTTAGGATTAG
Source organism: Dipodomys merriami (assembly GCF_024711535.1). Classification (NCBI taxonomy): domain Eukaryota; kingdom Metazoa; phylum Chordata; class Mammalia; order Rodentia; family Heteromyidae; genus Dipodomys; species Dipodomys merriami. The sequence goes on along the minus strand of NW_027203536.1, from coordinate 3,335 downwards.
TATGAGGGTTAGGCTGAGGAGTAGGGTTAGGGTTATGGTGAGGGTTAGGGTTAGTGTTGGGGTTAGTGATACATTTAAGGTTAGGGTGAGGGCAAGGGTTAGGGTGAGGGTTAGGGTGAGGGTGAGGGTTAGCGTTTGTGTGATATTTAGGGTGAGGGTGAGGATTAGGGTGCGGGTGAGGTTTAGGAAGATAACTATGGTTAGGGTTAGGTTGAAGTTTAGGCTTAGTGTGAGGGTTAGGGTTAGGTTTAGGGTTAGGGTGAGGGTTAGTGATAGGGTTAGGGTGAGGGTGAGGGTTAGAGCAAGGCTAAGGCTTAGGGTGAGGTTTATGGTAAGGCTAAGTGTTAGGGTGAGAGTGAGGGTGAGGGTTAGGGTTAGGCTGATATTCAGGGTTCGGGTTAAGGTTAGGGTTAGGTTGAGGGTTAGGTTTAGGGTGAGGGTTAGGCTTAGTGTGAGGGTTAGTGTTAGGTTTAGGGTTAGGGTGATGGTTAGGGTGAGGGTTAGGGTGAGTGTTAGGGTGAGGGTTAGGTCAAGGCTAAGGCTTAGAGTGAGGGTTAGGGTAAGGCTAAGGGCTAGGGTGAGGTTAGGTTTAGGGTTAGGTTGAGGTTCAGGTTTAGGGTTATGGGTATGGTTAGGGTTAGGATGAGGGTTAGCCTGAGGGGTAGGGTGAGGGGTAGGGTGAGGGGTAGGTTTGGTGTGAGTGTTAGTGTTAGGGGTAGGGTGAGGGTTAGGTTGAGAGTTAGGGTTTGGATTAGGGTTAGGTTGAGGGTGAGGTTTAGGGTGAGGTTTAGGATTAGGGTTAGGGTTAGGGTGAGGGTTAGGATGGAGGTTAGGGTTAGGGTGAGGGTTAGGGGTAGGGGTAGGGTTAGGTTGAGGGTGAGAGTGAGGGTTAGGATTACGATTAGGGTTAGGGTTACGGTTAGGTTGAGGGTTAGGGTTAGGGTGAGGTTTAGGGTTAAGGTTAGGGTGAGGGTGAGGGTTAGGATTAGGGTTAGGTTTAGTGTTAAGCAGAGGGTGAGGGTGAGGGTGAGGGCTAGGGTTAGTGTGAAGGTTAGACTTAAGGTTAGGGTGAGGGTTAGGGTTACGGTGATGTTTAGGGTGAAGGTGAGGTTTAGGGTGAGGGTTAGGTTTAGGGTTAGGATGAGGGTTACGATGAGAGCTAGGGTTAGGGTTAGGTTGAGGGTTAGGCTTAGTGTGAGGGTTAGGGTTAGGTTTAGGGTTAGGGTGATGTTTAGGGTGAGGGTGAGGGTGAGGGTTAGTGATAGGGTTAGGGTTAAGGTGAGGGTGAGGGCAAGGCTAAGGCTTAGGGTGAGGGTTACCTAAGGCTAAGGGTTAGGTTGAGGGGTAGGGTTAGGGTTAGGGTGAAGTTTAGGTTTAGTTTGAGGGTTAGGGTTAGGGTTAAGTTTAGGGTGAGGGTAAGAGTTAGGGTGAGTATTAGGGTGATAGTGCAGTTTAGGGTTAGCCTTACTCTTAGTGTGAGGGTGATGGTGAGGGATAGGGTTAGGGTTAGGTTTAGGTTTAGGATGAGGGTGAGGGTTAGGTTCAGGGTTAGGGTGAGGGTTAGGGTTAGTGTGGGTGTTAGGGTTAGGGTTAGGGTGAGGGTGAGGGTAAGTTTTAGGGTGAAGGTTAGGGTGAAATTGAGGGTTGGGGTTATTGTGAGTGTTAGGGTGAGGGTTAGGGTGAGGGTTAGGCTTAGGTTTAGGGTGAGGGTTAGCGGCAGGGTAAGGATTAGGGTGTGGGTTAGGGTTAGGGTGAGGTTTAGTGTGAGGCTGAGGGTTAGGTTTAGGGTTAGGTTGAAGTTAAGGGTTAGGGTGAGGGTTAGGGTGAAGGTTAGGCTTAGAATTATGGTTAGCGTGAGGGTTAGAGTGAGTGTTAGGGTTAGGGTTAGAGTTAGGTTTAGGGTGAGTTTGAGGATAAGGGTTAGGAGTAGGGTTACATTTAAGGTTAGGTTGAGGGTGAGGGTGAGGGTGAGGGTAAGGGTTAGGATTAGGGTTAGGTTTAGGTTTAGGCTAAGGGTGACATTGAGGGTGAGGGTGAGGGTGAGGGTATGAGTGAGGGTGAGACTGAGTGTTAGGATTTGGGTGAGGGCGAGGTTTAGGGTTCTGGTTATGGTGAGGGTGAACATTAGGGTTAGGTTTAGGGTGACGGTGAGAGTTAGGGTTTGGGTCTGGATGAGGTTCAGGGTTAGTGTTAGGGTGAGGGTAAAGGTTAGGGTGAGGGTTAGGGTGAGAGTGAGGGTTAGGGTTATGGTGAGGGTTAGGGTGATGGTTAGGTTGAGGGTTAGGGTTGGGTTTAAGGTTTGGTTGAGGGTGAGGGTTAGGTTTAGGGTTAGTGTTAGGGTGAGGGTGAGGTTTAGGGTTAGGTTTAGGGTGAAGGTTAGCTTAAGGGTTAGGGATAGGGTGAGGGTGAGTGTGAGGGTTAGGGTTAGGTTTAGGTTTAGGGTGAGGGTGAGGGTGAGGGTTAGGTTTAGGATTAGGGTTAGGGTTAGGTTTAGGCTGAGGGTGAGGTTTAGGTTTAGGGTTAATGTTAATGTTAAGATTAGCCTGAGTGTGTGGTTGAGGATCAGAGTTAGGGTTAGGGTGAGGATTAGGGTTAGGGTTATGGTGAGCGTGAGGGTTAGGGTTAGGTGATGTTTAGCGTGAGGGTGATGGTTAGGATGAGGGTGAGCGTTCCATTGCGACTGAGGGTTAGATTTTGGGTGAGGGTGAGGGTGAGGTTGAGGGTTAGGGTTAGGGTGAGGGTTAGGGTGAGGGTGAGGGTGAGGGTCAGACTGAGGGTTAGGGTATGGGTGAGGGTTATGTTTAGGGTGAGGGTAAGGGTGACAGTGAGGTTTAGGGTGCGGGTGAGTGTTAGGATTATGTTTAGGGTTAGGGTTAGATTGAGGGTTAGGGTGAGGGTGAGGGTGGGGTTAGGGTTAGGGTGAGTTTAGGGTCAGAGTGAGAGTGAGGGGTCGGATTAGTTTAAGGGTTAGGCTGAGGGTGAGTGTGAGGGTTAGGGTGAGGGTGAGGGTTAGGCTTAGGTTGAGGGTTATTGTGAGGGTGAGGGTTAGGGTGAGGGTTAAGGTTAGGGTTAGGCTTAGCGTGAGGGTTAGGGTGAGAGTAAGGTTTTGGGTGAGGGTTAGGGTGAGGGTGGGTTTTAGAGTTAGGTTTAGAGTTAGGGTGAGGGTTAGGGTTAGGGTTAGGGTGAGGGTTAGTGTGCGGGTTAGGATTAGTCTTAGGGTTAGGGATAGGATTAAGTTAAGGTTTAGAGTGAGGGTTAGAGTGAGAATGAGTGTTAGGGTTACCGTGAGTGTTAGGGTCACGGTTAGTGTGAGGGTTAGGGTTAGGGTAATGTTT
>NW_027203535.1:62500-71071 GCF_024711535.1 Dipodomys merriami | reverse complement strand
GTTAGGGTGACGGTTAGGGTGCGGGTTAGGGTTAGGTTTAGTGTAAGGGTTAGGGTGAGGATGAGGGTTAGGGTTAGGGTTAGGTATAGGGTAAGGGTGTGGTTTAGGGTTAGGGTTAGGGTTTGGGTTAGAGTAACGGTGAGGGTTAGGGTGCAGAATGAGTGTGAGGGTTGTGGTTAGGTTTAGGGTTATGCTTAGTGTTAGGCTTAGGTTTGGGCCAAGGGTGAGCTTGAGCTTTAGGGTTATTGTTTGGGTTAGGGTTAGGGTTATGGAGTGGGTTAGGATGAGGGTTAATGTTAGGATTAGGGTTAGGGTAATGGCTAGGGTGCGGGTGATGTTTAGGGTTAAGTTAAGGTGAGGTTTATGGTTAGGGTTAGGGTTATGGTTAGGGTGAGTGTGAGGGTTATGGTTAGGGTTAGCGTTAGGCTTAGGGTTACATTGAGTGTAAGCGTGAGGGTGAGGATTAGGGTGGGAGTTAGGGTTCAGGATAAGTTTCGAGTTAGGATGAGGGTTAGGGTTAGGTTTACGTTGAGTGTGAGGGTTAGAGTTAGGTTGAGGGTTAGGGGTAGGTTTAGGGTTAGGGTGAGATTTAGGGTTAGGGTGAGGGTGAGTGTTCAGATGAGGGTTAGGTTTACGTTAAGGGTGAGGGTTAGGGTTAGGGTGAGTGTTAGGTTTAGGTTTAGGTTTAGGGTGAGAGTGAGGGTTAGGATTAGGGTTAGGGTTAGGGTTTTTTTTAGGGTTACGGTTATGTTGAAGGTGAGGGTGAGGGTTAGGGTTAGGGTTAGGTTGAGGTTTTTGTGTTAGGGTTAGGGTTAGAGTTAAGAATAGGGTGAGGTTAGGGTTAGGGTTACTGTGAGGGTTAGTGTTTGGGTTAGGGTATGGGTTATGGTGAGGTTTTTGGTTAGGGTGAGGGTTAGGATTAGGGTTAGGGTTATTGTTAGGGTTAGGTTTTGGGTTAAGGTAACGTTGAGAGTAAGGGTGAGCGTTATTGTTTAGGATTAGGGTCAGGTTTAGGTTTTGGGTTAGGGTTAGAGTTAGGGTTAGGGTGAGCGTGAGGTTTAGAGTTAGGGTTAGGGTGAGGGTTATGTGGAGGGTTAGGGTTAGGGTGAAGTTTAGGGTGAGGGTTAGAATGAGGCTGAGGTTTAGGATTAGGGTTATGGGGAGGGTTAGGATGAGGGTTAGTGTTAGGATTAGGGTTAGAGTGAGTGTTAGGTTGAGAGTGAGGTTTAGTGTTAGGGTTAGGGTCAAGTTTAGGGTTAGGGTTAGAGTTAGGGTGAGGGTGAGGTTTAGGTTTAGAGTTAGGGTAAGGGTGGGGACGAGTTTTAGGGTTAGGGTTAGGGTTAGTGTTTGAGTTAAAGTTAGGGTGAGGGTTAGGATTAGGGTGAGTTTGAGCATGAAGGTTAGGCTTAGGCTTAGTGTTTGGATTCGGATTAGGGTAAGGGTTAGGTTGAGTGTGATGTTTAGGGTTAGGGTTAGGCTTAGGCTTAGGGTTAGACTGAGAGTGAGGGTGAGGGTGAGGGTTAGGGTTACGGTGAAGGTTAGGGTTAGTGTTAGGGTGAGAGTTAAGGTTTTATTATGTTTAGGGTCAGGGTGAGGGTTAGGGTTTGGATTAGTGTTAGAGTGAGGGCTAGGGTGAGGTTGAGGGTTAGGGTTAGCGTTAGGGTAAGGTTTATCGTTAGGGTTAGGGTTTGGGTTAGGGTTAGGATGAGGGTTAGGGTTATGGTGAGAGTGAGGTTTAGGGTTAGGTTGAGGGTTAAGGTTAAGATTATGGTTAGGTAGAGGGTGAGTGTTAGGATTAGGGTTAGGGTAAGGGTTAGGTTTAGGGTTAGGATTTGTGTTATTGTTAAGGTTAGGGTTAGAGTTATGGTGAGGGTGAGGGTGAGGGTGAGGTTTAGGGTTAGGGGGAGGTTTAGTTTAAGTTTAGGATTAGGGTTAGTGTGAGGGGGAGGTTTAGGTTTACATTTAGGGTTAGTTGAAGGGTTAGGTCGAGCGTTAATATTAGGGTTAGTGTTAGGGTTAATGTTAGGTTGAGGGTTAGGTTGAGGATTAGTGTGAGGGTTAGTGTGATTTTTAGGGTTTAGGCTGAGGTTTAGGGTTAGGGTTAGGGTTAGGATTAATGTTAGGATTAGGCTTAAGTTGAGGGTTAGGTGAGGGTGAAGTTTAGGGTTAGGGTTAGCATTAGGATTAGGGTTAGGGTTAGGGTGAGCGATACGATGAGGGTTAGGGTTAGGGATTGAGTTAGGCTTAGTGTTAGGCTGAGGGTGAGGGTGAGGGTTAGGGCGAGGATTAGGTTCAGGGTTAGGTTGAGAGTTAGGTTTCGGGTTAAGTTTTGGGTTAGGGTTAGGGTTAGGGTAACGGTTATAGTGAGGGTGAGGGTTAGGGTTAGGTTGAGGTTTAGTGTTAGGTTTAGGGTTAGTGTGAGGGTGACGGTGGGGGTTAGGGTTAGGGTTAGTGTTAGGGTGAGGGTTAGGATAAGGGTTAGGGTTAGGATTAGGGTTAGGGTGATGGCTAGGGTGAGGATGAGGTTTAGGGTTAGGGTTAGGGTGAGGTTTAGGGTTAGGTTTTGGGTTAGGGTAAGGCGTAGGGTGAGGGTTAGATTGATGATTAGGTTTAGGGTTAGGGTTTGTGTGAGGTATAGGGTGAGGATGAGGGTTAGGGTTAGGGTGAGACTGAGGGTTAGAATTAGGTTTAGGGTGAAGGCTAGGGTCAGGGTGAGGGTTAGAGTTAGGTTTAGCATTAGGGTGAGGTTTAGGATTAGGGTGAGGGTTAGGGTTAGTGGGAGATTTAGTGTTAGGGTTAGGGTTAGTGTTAGGTTGAGAGTAAGTGTTAGGGTGAGGGTTAATGTTAGGGTGAGGGCTATGGTTAGGGTGAGGGTTAGTATTAGGGTTAGGGTTACTGTTATGGTTAGGGTTAGGGTTACCGTTAGTGTGAGGGTGAGGGTTAGGGTTAGGGTTAGGGTGAGGTTTAGTGTTAGGGTTAGGGTTAGGGTTAGGGTTAGGGTGAGGGTGAGGTTTAGGGTTAGAGTTAGGGTAAGGGTGAGGCTGAGGTTGAGGGTTAAGTTTAGGGTTAGTGTTATAGTTAGGGTTTGGGTGAGGGTTGGGGTGAGGGTGAGAGTGAGGGTGAGGGTTAGGCTTAGGGTTAGGATTAGGTTTAGTGTAATGGTTCGGGTGAGTGTGAGGGTTAGGGTTAGGGTTACCCTTAGGCTTAGGGTTAGTCTGAGAGTGAGGGTGAGTGTGAGGGTTAGGGTTAAGGTGAGGGTTAGGTTTAGGGTTAGGTTGAGATTTAGGGTTCGGTTATGTTTATGGTTAGGGTGAGGTTTAGGGTTAGGATTAGGGTTAGGGTGAGGGCTAGGGTGATGGTGAGGATTAGAGTTAGTGTTAGGGTAAGGTTTAGGGTTAGGGTTAGGGTTTCGGTTAGGGTTAAGTTGAGGGTTAGGGTAACAGTGAGGCTGAGGGTTAGGGTTAGGTTTAGGATTTGGGTTAGGGTGAGGGTGAGTTTTAGGGTTAGGTTTAGGGTTAGGGGGAGGGTTAGGTCGAGGGTTAGTGTTAGGTTCAGTGTTAGGTTTAAGGTTTTGGTGAGGGTTAGGTTGAGGTTTAGGTTAGGCTTAGGCTTAGGGTTAGGCCGAGGGTGAGGTTGGGGGTGAGGATTAGGGTTAGGGTGATGGTTAGGATTAGGGTTAGGGTAAGGGTTAGGATGAGGAAAAGGTTTAGGATTAGGTTTACGGTGAGGGCTATGGTGAGGGTGAGGGTTAGAGTAAGGGTTAGGCTTAGGCTTAGGTTTAGGTTGAGCGTGAGTGTGAGGGTTCGGGTTAGGATTAGGGTGAGGTTTAGTGTTAGGGTCACGGTTAGAGTTAGGGATAGGGTGAAAGTGAGGTTTAGGGTTAGAGTTAGGGTAAGGTTGAGGCTGAGGTTGAGGGTTAGGTTTAGGGTTAGTCTTAGAATTAGGGTTGGGGTGAGTGTTAGAGTGAGGGTGAGGGAGTGGGTGAGGTTTAGGCTTAGGTTTGGGATTAGGATTAGTGTAAGGGTTTGGGTGAGTGTGAGGGTTGCGTTAGGGTTAGGCTTAGGCTTAGGGTTAGGCTGAGAGTGAGGGTGAGGGTGAAGGTTAGGGTTAGGGTGAGAGTTAGGGTTAGGGTTAGGGTGAGAGTTAGGGTTCGGGTTAAGTTTAGGGTTACTGTGAGGGTTAGGGTAACGGTTACAGTGAGGGTGAGGGTTAGGGTTAGGTGGAGTGTTAGGGTTAGGTTTAGGGTTAGGGTGAGTGTGAGGATGAGTGTTATGGTTAGTGTTAGGGTGAGGGTTAGGATGAGGGTTAGGTTTAGCATTAGGTTTAGGGTGAGGGCTAGGGTGAGGGTGAGGTTTAGGGTTTGGATTAGATTGAGGTTTAGGGTTAGGTTTAGGGTTGGGGTTAGGATGAGGGTGAGGTTTAGGTTTAGAGGTAGGGTTAGGTTGAGGCTGAGGGTGAGGGTTAGGCTTAGGGTTAGTGTTAGAGTTAGAGTTACGGTGAGGGTTAGTGTGAGGGTGATGGTTAGGATTACGTTTAGGGTGAGGGTTAGGATGAGGTTTAGGGTTAGGGTGAGGGTTAGGGGGAGGATGTTGGTAAGGGTAAAGTTGAGGTTTAGGCTGAGGGTGAGGGTTAAGATAAGGGTGAGGGTTAGGGTTAGGTTTAGGGTTAGGTTTAGGGTTAGGGTGAGGGTTAGATTGAGGATTAGGGTTAGGGTTAGGGTTAGTGTGAGGTTTAGGGTGAGGATGAGGGTTAGGGTTAGGGTGAGGGTGAGAGTTAGTGTTAGGTCAGTGTTACTGTAAGGTTTAAGGTGTGGGTAAGGGTTAGCCTTAGTGTTAGGATTAGGTTTAGGGTAAGGGTTAGGGTGAGTGTGAGGTTAGGTTTAGGTTTAGGCTTAGGATTTAGGTTAGGCTGAGGGTGAGGGTGAGTGTGAGTGTTAGTGTTAGGGTGAGAGTTTGGGGTAGGGTTAGGGTGAGAGTTAGGGTTCAGGTTATGTTTAAAGTTATGATGAGGGTAGGGTTAGGGTTACGGTGAGCGTGAGGTTAGGGTTAGGTTGAGGGTTAGGGTTAGGCTTAAGATTAGGGTGAAGGTTAGGGTTAGGGTTAGGGTGAGGGTTAGGATGAGGATTAGGGTCAGAATTAGGGTTAGGATGAGGGCTAGGGTGAGGGTGAGGGTTAGGCTTAGTGTTTGGGTGAGATTTAGGTTTAGGGTTAGGGTTAGGGTGAGGGTTAGGATAAGGGTTAGGTTTAGAGTGAGGGTGAGGGTTAGGGTGAGCGTTAGGGTTAGGATTAGGGTTAAGTGATGGTGGGTTTAGGATTAGATTTAGGGTTGGGGGAGGGTTAGGTCGAGGATTAGGGTTAGGATTAGTGTTAGGCTTAAGGTTAGGGTGAGGGTTAGGTTGATGTTTAGCGTTAGGGTTAAGTTTAGGATTAGGATTAGATTTATGGTGATGGTATGTGAGAATTAGGGTTTCGGGTTAGACTTAGGGTTAGGGTTATGCTGAGGGTGAGGTTGGGGGTGAGGATTAGGGTTAGGTGATGGTTAGGGTTAGGGTTAGGGGAGGGTTAGTACGAGGGATCGGGTTAGGATTAGGGTTAGCGTGAGGGCTAGGGTGAGGATGAGGGTTAGAATGAGCGTTAGGCTTAGGCTTAGGGTTAGGCTGAGCATGAGGTTGACGGTGAGGGTTAGGGTTAGGGTGATGGTTAGGTTTAAGTTTAAGTTGAGGGTTAGGATGAGGTTTAGGGTTAGGGTGACGGTTAGGGTGAGGATGATGGTACGGGTAAAGGTGAGTTTTAGGCTGAGGTTGAGAGTTAAGATAAGGGTGAGAGTGAGGGTCAGAATTAGGGTTAGGGTGAGGGCTAGGGTGAGGGTGAGGGTTAGAGTTAAGGTTAGGGTTATTGTTAGGGTTAGGTTACGGTTACTGTGATGGTGAGGGATAGGGTTAGGGTTAGGGTGAGTTTTAGTGTTAGGGTTAGTGTTAGAGTTAGGGTAATGTTGAGGGTTACGTTTAGGGTTAGTGCTAGAGTTAGGGTTACGGTGAGGGTTAGGGTGAGGGTGAGCTTTAGAATAAGGGTTAGGATTAGTATTAGTGTAAGGGTTCGGATGTGTGTGAAGCTTAGGGTTAGGGTTAGGCTTAGGCTTAGGGTTAGGCTGAGGGTGAGTGCCGCGGACCGGGTTCTGTCGGGGCGACGGAGGACACCTAAGGGAGGAACCTGGAATAGGTGGGGAGATGGCAAACAGACAACTCACACACAAGAGGAGTGGATGCTGAGTGCTGAGTGCGATTTAATGCAGAGGATAGCAACCTTTTATAACAGAAGTCTCATGAGAAAGGGCAAAAGGTTACACAGTCTTGCTGCATGGCTTCTTTCTTGGGTGGTCACCAGCTGGGCACCTGATAGGCATTTGTCTTCGGCTTATCTCTAAGGAATACAATGGGTTTGGGTTTCGATGTTTGTCACCAATTAACCATTACCTATTTTTATAGAGGCCTTAACTTTCCCATAAGATCTTTCCTGTCTCTTCTTTAATAGTAAACTTTAAGGAGACCTAGCAATTCTCTTAGTAAATAGCAGGAAATTCTCTCTCCTAAATAATTATCTCAGCAATTGCCATACATTCTTTCTGTTTTAGCTGAGCCTATAGCTTCTTGTAAATCCCTTACAAATAATTCCTTCTGCTGAAGTGACTTTGTGAAACCCCCAATACTTTTATATTTACTTATAACTTGTCTCCTAGCCTCCATAAGAGGGGTTTCAGGTTAGCACTTAACTCTGGTGAGTTAGTCATATTTTTAAGACACTCATCAGATATTGGAGTCGTCAACACTCTTAAGAGAGAGCTTTGAATAAGGGAACATTGACAATGAGCAAGTACAAAAAGCAGTAGAAGCAGTAAAAGATTAACAGGCACTCTTATGAGGGAAGAAAGACAGAAACACATCTTTTCCCAGGGGTTTGCCAGCCTTTTTCCAGGAGTAGGCCTCTTAGAAGCCCTATTCTCCGAGGTAGACTTCGGTGAAGTCCCAAAACTTGGAGATAGGTTTCTGTAAAGCCCCATTCTCTGAGGTAGACTTTGGTGAAGTCCCAAAACTCAGAGATAGGTCTCTGAAGCCCCTATCATGGTCTGATAGATGGTTTCCCATGCTAAGCAGACTCTACTGGGGTCGGCGTGGCAGGTGAGGATGAGGGTGAGGGTTAGGGTTAGGGTGACGGTTAGGGTGAGATTTAAGTTTCGGTTAAGTATGGTGTTAGGGTGAGGGTGAGGGTTAGGATTAGGGTGAGGGTGAGGGCTAGGGTGAGTGTGAGGTTTAGTGTTAGGGTTAGGGTGAGGTTTAGGGTTAGGGATAGGGTTAGGTTTAGGATGAGGCTGAGGTTTAGTGTTAGAGTTAGGGTTAGGGTGAGGCTGAGGATGAGGGTTAGGGTTAGGGATAATCTTAGAGTTAGGGTTATGGTGAGGGTTAGGGTGAGGGTGAGGGTAAGGCTTAGTGTTAGGATTAGATATAGGGAACGGGTTAGGGTGAGTGTGAGGGTTAGAGTTAGGTTTAGGGTTAGGCTTAGGTTTAGGCTTACTGTGAGGGTGAGGGTGATCGTTAGGGTTAGGGTGAGAGGGATAGGGTTAGGGTGAGATTTAGGGCTCGGGTAAGTTTAGGGTTAGGGTGAGGGTTAGGGTTAGGGTTACAGTGCGGGTTAGGGTTAGGGTTAGGGTGAGGGTTAGGATGAGGATTAGGGTTAGTATTAGGGTTACGGTGAGGGCTAGTGTGAGGGTGAGAGTTAGGGTTAGGGTTAGGGTGAGGTTTAGGGTTATGGTTAGGGTGAGGTTTAGGATGAGGGTTAGGGTTATGGTGAGGGTGAGAATTAGGGTTAGGGTGAGGGTTAGATTTAGGTTTAGGGTTAAAGTGAGGGTGAGGGTTATTGTTAGGGTTAGGGGTAGGGTTATGGTTATGGTGAGGGTGAGGGTTAGGGTTAAGTTTAGGGTGAGGTTTAGTGTTAGGGTTGGGGTTAGAGTTAGGCTTAGGGTGAGTGTGAGGTTTAGGTTTAGAGTTAGGGTAAGGGTGAGGCTGAGGTTGAGGGTTGCGTTTAGGTTTAGTGTTAGAATTAGGGTTAGGGTGAGGATTAGGGTGAGGGTGAGGGTGAGGGTGAGGGTTAGGCTTAGGGTTAGGATTAGGATTAGGGTAAGGGTTAGGGTGAGTCTTAGGGTTAGGTTTAGGGTTAGGCTTAGGCTTAGGGTTAGGCTGAGAATGAGGGTGAGTTTGAAGTTAAGGGTTAAGTTGAGGGTGATGGTTAGGGTTAGGGTGAGAGTTAGGGTTCGGTTAAGTTTAGGGTTACAGTGAGGGTTTGGGTTAGAATTAGAGTTAGGGTGAGGGCTATGGTGAGGGTGAGGGTTAGGGTTAGTTTTACGTAAGGTTTAGGGTTAGGGTTAGGGTTTGGGTTAGGGTTAGGATGAGGGTTATGTTTAAGATTATGGTTAGGGTGAGGGTGAATGTTATAATTAGGGTTAGGGTTAGGGTTACGTTTAGGGTTAGGATTAGTGTTATTAGGGTTAGGGTTAGAGTTATGGTGAGGGTGAGGGTGA
>NW_027203535.1:0-57500 GCF_024711535.1 Dipodomys merriami | reverse complement strand
GTGAGTGTGTGTGTTAGGGTTAGGTTTAGGGTTAGGCTTAGGGTTAGGCTGAGGGTGAGGTTGAGGGTGAGGTTTAGGATTAGGTTGAGGGATAGGGTTTGGGTTAAGTTTAGGGTTAGGGTGAGGGTTACGGTAAGGGTTATGTTGAGGGTGAGGGTTAGGATTAGGTTGACGGTTAGGATTAGGTTTAGGGTGAGGGTGAGGATGAGTGTTAGGCTTATGGTGAGGGTTAGGATGAGGGTTAGTTTTAGGATTAGGGTTAGGGTGAGGGCTATAGTGAGGGTGAGGTTTAGGGTTAGGGTTAGGGTTAGGGTTAGGATGAGTGTGAGGTTTAGGGTTAGAGTTAGGGTTAGGGTGAGGCTGAGGATGAGGGTTAGGTTTAGGGTTAGTGTTAGATTAAGGGTTAGGGTGAGGGTGAAGGTTAGACTAAGGGTTAGGATTAGGATTAGGGTAAGTGTTAGGGTGAGTCTGAGGGTTAGGGTTAGGCTTAGGTTTGGGCTTAGGTTTAGGCCGAGGGTGAGGGTGAGTGTGAAGGTTAGGGTTAGGTTGAGGTTTAGAGTTAGGGTTAGGGTGAGATTTAGGGTTCAGCTTAAGTTTAGGGTTAGGGAGAGGGTTACGGTTAGTCTTACAGTGAGCATGAGAGTTAGGGTTAGTTTGAGGGTTAGGATTAGGGTTAGGTTTATTGTGACTGTTAGGGTTAGAGTTAGGTGAGGGTTAGGATGAGGATTAGGGTTAGGATTAGTGTTAGGGTGAGGATTAGGATTAGGGTTAGGGTTAGGGTGAGGGTTAGGATGAGGGTTAGGGTTATGGTGACATGAGGGTTAGGGTTAGGGTTTAGGTTAGGGTTAGAATTAGTGTTAGGGTGAGGGTGAGTGTTAGGATTAAGGTTAGGGTTAGGGTTAGGTTTAGGTTTAGGGTTAGGATTAGTGTTAATTTTAGTGTTAGAGTTACAGTTCGGGTGAGTCTGAGGGTGAGGTTGAGGGTTAGGTTTGGGGTGACATTTATGGTTATGGTTAAGATTATGGTTATGTTGAGGGTGAGGTTTAGGTTTAGATTTAGGTTTAAGGTGCGGGTTATGTGGAGAGTTAGGATTAGGGTTAGTGTGAGGGTTAAGGTTAGGGTGAGGGTTAGGTTGAGTTTTAGGGTTAAGGTTAGGTTTAGGGTTTGGATTTGGGTTAGGGTGAGCGTGAGTGTGAGGGTTACGGTTAGGTTTAGGCTTAGGCTGAGGGTGAGGGTGGGGTGAAGGATTAGGTTTAGGGTGATGGTTAGGATTAGGGTTAGTGTTGGATAGGGTGAGGGTGAGGATTAGGGAAAGGCTTAGGATTAGGCTTAGGGTTAGACTGAGTGTGAGGTTGAGTGTGAGGGTTAGGGTTAGGGTGATGTTTAGGTTTACGGTTACGGTGAGGGTTAGGATGAGTTTTAGGGTTACAGTAAGGGTTAGGGTGAGGATGACAGTAAGGGTTAAGGTGAGGTTGAGACTGAGGGTGAGGGTTAAGATAAGGGTGAGGGTTAGTGTTAGGATTCGGGTGGGGTTTAGGGTTAGGGTTAAGGATAGGGTTAGGTGGAGGGGGAAGTTTAGGGTTAGATACAGGGTTAGGCAGAGGGTTAGTGGGAGGGTTAGGGTTTGTGTTAGGGTTAGGGTGAGGGTTAGTGTTAGGGTTAGGGTTAGGGTGAGGTTTAGGGTTAGGTTTAGGGTTTGGTTTAGAGTTATGGTGAGGGTGAGGGTGCGGGTGAGTGTAAGGGTTAAGGTTAGGTTTCAGGTAAGGCTTGTGGTTAGGCTTAGGGTTAGGCTGAGTGTGAGGGTGGGTTTGAGGGTTAGGGTTAGGTTGAGGTTTTCGGATAGGGTTATAGGGAGGGTTAGGATGATGGTTAGGGTTAGGATTAGGGTTAGGGTGAGGGCTAGCGTGAAGGTAAGTTTTAGGGTTATGGTTAGGTTGAGGTTTAGGTTTAGGGTTAGGGTTAGGGTTAGGGTGAGCGTGGGGTTTAGGGTTAGAGTTAGGGTTAAGGTGAGGCGGAGGTTGAGGGTTAGGGTTAGGATTAGGATTAGGGTACGGGTAGGGTGAGTGTGAGGGTTAGGGTTAGGGTGAGGGTTAGGGTTAGGGTTAAGTTGAAAGTTAGGGTTCAGGTAAAGTTTAGGATTAGGGTGAGGGTTAGGGTTAGCTTTAAGTTGAGCGTGAGGATTAGGGTTAGGTTGATGGTTAGGTTTAGGGTTAGGGTGAGGTTTAGGGTTAGGGTTAGGGTGAGGGTTAGGATGATAAGTACGGTTAGAATTAGGGTTAGGATGAGGGCTAGGTTGAGGGTCAGGGTTAGGTTTAGTGTTAGGATGACTTTTAGTGTTAGGGTTGGGGTTAGGGTGAGGGTTAGGATGAGGGTTAGGGTTAGAGTAAGTGTGAGGTTTAGGGTTAGGTTGAGGGTTAGGTTTAAGATTAGGGTTAGTGTGAGGTTGAGAATTAGGGTTAGGGTTAGGGTTATTGTTAGGGATAGGGTTAGGGTTACGATTATGATGAGGTTGAGGTTTAGAATTAGGGTTAGGGTGAGGTTTTTAGTGTTACGGTTAGGGTTAGAGTTAGGGTTAGCATGAGGTTCGGGTTATTGTGAGGGTTAGTGTTAGGGTTAAGTTTTATGTTGTGGTGAGGGTTATGGTTAGGGTTAGGGTTAGGATTAGGGTTAGGGTTATTGTTATGGTTAGGTTTAGGGTTACGGTTAGGGTGAGGGTAAGTGTGAGGTTTAGGCTTAGTGTTAGGGTTAGGCCTAAGGTTAGGGTTAGAGTTAGGATTACGGTTGGGGTTAGGGTGAGGTTTAGGTTTTGGTTTACTTTATAGTTAGGTTTAGGGTGAGGGTGGGATTTAGGGTTAGAGTTAGGGTTAGGGTGAGGGTTAGAGTGGGGGTTAGGATTAGGGTTTGGATTAGGCTGAGGGTTAAGGTGGGGGTCACGGTAAGGTTAAAGGTGAGGGTTAGTCCTAGGGTGAGGGTTACCGTAAGGGTCAGGGTTAGGGTTAGGGTGAGGGTTAGGCTGAGGTTTAGGCTGAGGCTGAGGATTAGACTGAGGATTAGTGTTAGGGTTAGTGTGAGATTTATGGTGAGGGTGAGGGTTAGGGTTAGGGTGTGGGCTAGGCTGAGGGTGAGGTTGAGGGTAAGGGTTAGGGTTAGGGTGAGTGTTAGGGGGAGGGTTCGGATGAGGATTAGAGTTAGGATTAGGGTTAGGGTAAGGGCTAGGGTAAGGGTAGGTTTAGAGTTAGGGTTAGGGTCAGGTTTAGGATTAGGGTTAGGCTAAGGGTTATGGTGGGGGTGAGGTTTAGGGTTTGAGTTAGGGTTAAGGTGAGGATGAGGGTGAGGTTTAGTGTTAGGCTTAGTGTTAGGGTTAGGGTTAGGGTTAGGGTGAGGGTTAAGGTGAGATTGAGGGTTAAGGTTAGTGTTAGGGTTAGGCTTAGGATTAGGCTGAGTGTGAGGTTGAAGCTGAGTGTTAGGGTTAGGGTGAGAGTTAGGGTTAGGGTTATGGGGAGGGTTAGGATCAGGGTTAGGGTTAGAATTAGGGCTAGGGTGAGGGTGTGGTTTAGGGTTAGGTTTAGGTTGAGGTTTAGTGTTATGGATAGAGGGAGGGTTAGGATGAGTGTTAGGTTTAGGCTTAGGGTTAGCCTGAGGGCTAGGGTGAGGTTCATGGTTAGGGTAAGCGTTAGGCTTTGGCTTAGGTTTAGGCTGAGCATGTGGTTGAGGGTGAGGATTAGCTTTAGGGTTGGGTTGAGGTTTAGTGTTAGGGTTAGGGATAGAGTTCGGGTTAGGGTGAGGTTGAGGTTTAGGGGTAGAGTTAGGGTTAGGATGAGGGTTAGGTTTAGGGTGAGGGTTAGTGTGGGGGTCACGGTAAGGGTAAATGTGAAGTTTAGGCTGAGGGTGAGGGTTACGGTAAGGGTGAGGGTTAGGTTTAGGGTGAGGGTTAGGGTTAGGTTTAGGGTGAGGTTTAGGGTTAAGGTGATGGTTAGGGTTAGTGTTAGTGTGAGGTTTAGGGTTAGGGTTAGGGTTAGTATTAATGTTAGGGTTAGGCTTAAGGTGAGGCTTAGGGTGAGGGTGAGAGTCAGGGTTAGGGTTTGATTGGGATTTGGGTTAGGATGAATGTGAGGGTTAGGGTTAGGGATAGGGATAGGCTTAGGTTTAGGCTGAGGGTGAGGGTGAGTGTGAGGATTAGAGTTAGGGTGAGGGATAGGGTTAGGGTGAGAGTTAGGGTTTGGGTTAATTTTAGTGTTAGGGTGAGTGTTAGGGTAGGGGTTACAGTGAGGGTGAGGGTTAGGTTTAGGTTGAGGTTTAGGGTTAGCGTTAGGGTTAGGGTGAGGGTGAGGGTTAGGATTAGGGTTATTTTTAGGATGAGGTTTAGGATGAGTGTTAGGGTTAGGATTAGTGTTAGGGTGAGGGCTAGCTTAAGGGTGAGTTTTAGAGTTAAGGTTAGGGTGAGGTTAAGGGTTAGGATTAGGGTTAGGGTTAGGGTGAGTGTGAGGTTTAGGGTTAGAGGTAGGTTTAGGGTGAGGCTGAGAGTGAGGGTTGGGTTAGGGTTAGGGTTAGGTTGACGGTGAGTGTTAGGATTAGGGTTAGGTTTAGGGTTAGGATTACTGTTATTGTTAGGGTTAGAGTTAAGGTGAGGTTGAGGGTGAGGGTGAGGGTGAGGGGTAGGTTTATTGTTAGGGTGAGTTTTAGGGTTAGGGTTAGTGTTAGGGTGAGGGTTAAGATGGGGGTTAGGGTTACGGTAAGTGTGAGGGTTAGGGTTAGAGTGAGGGTTAGGGTAAGGATTAGGGTTAATGTGAGGTTGAGGATTAGGATTAGGGTTAGTGTTAGGGTTATTGTTAGGGTTAGGGTTACGGTTTCAATGAGGTTGAGGGTTAGAGTTAGAGTTAGGGTGAGGTTTTTAGTGTTAGGGTTAGGGTTAGAGACAGGGTTAGGGTGAGTGTGAGGTTTAGGGGTAGAGTTAGGGTTAGGGTGAAGGTTAAGGTGAGGGTTAGGATTAGGGTGAGTGTTAAGGTGGGCGTGACGGTAAGGGTAAAGTTGAGGGTTAGGCCTAGGTTGAGGGTTACAGTAGGGTGAGGGTTAGGTTTACGGTGAGGGTTAGGGTTAGGTTGAGGGTGAGGGTGACGGTTAGATTGAGGATTTGTGTTAGGGTTTGTGTGAGTTTGAGGGTGAGGATGAGGGTTAGGCTTAGGGTGAGGGCTAGGGTGAGGATGAGGATTAGGTTTAGTGTTAGGGTGAGTTTAGGGTTAGGGTGAGGGTTATGGTTAGGGTTAGGGCTAGGTTTAGGTGTAGGTTTAGTGTTAGGGTTAGGGTTTGGGTTAGGGTAGGGTTAGGGTAAGGGTTTTTGTTAGGGTTATTATTAGGGTTAGGGTTAGGATGAGGTTTAAGTTTAGGTTTCGCTTTAGAGTTAGGGTTAGTGTGAGGGTGAGGTTTAGGGTTAGAGTTAGGGTGAGTGTTAGGGTTAGAGTTAGGGTGAGCGTTAGGGTTAGGGTTAGGCTTAGGCTTTGGCTTAGACGTAGGCCCAGCATGTGTGTGAGTGTTAGGGTTAGGGTTAGGGTGAGGGTTAAGGTTAGGGTTAGGCTTAGGGATAGGTTTAGGTTTAGGATTAGGTTTAGGGTGAGGGTGAATGTAAGGGTTAGAATTAGGGTTAGGTTTAGGCTTACGGTTAGGGTGAAGGTTAGGGTTAGGGTTTTGTTAGGGTGAGGGTGAGGCTGAGGATTAGGGTTAGGTTGAGGGTTAGGTTTAGGTTTAGGGTTAGTGTTAGTGTTAGGGTTAGGGTTACAATGATGGTTAGGGTTAGGGTTAGGGTTATTGTTAAAGTTAGGGTTAGGGTTACAGTTACAATGAGGGTGAGGGTGAGGATTAGCATTAGCATTATGGTTAGTTTTAGTGTTACGGTTAGGGTTAGAGTTAGGGTTAGGGTGAGGGTGAGGTTTTAGGGGTAGAGTCAGGGTTAGGGTGAGTGTTAGTTTGAGGGTTAGGGTTAGGGTGAGGGTTAGGGAGGGAGTGACGGTACGGGTAAACGTGAGGGTTAGGCTGAGGGTGTGGGTTATTTTAACAGTGAGGGTTAGTGTTAGCGTGAGAGTTAGGGTTAGGGGTAGTGTGAGGGTGAGGGTTAGATTGAGGATTATTGTTAGGGTTAATGTGAGGTTTAGGGTGAGGATGGGTGTTAGGGTTAGGGTGAGGGCTAGGGTGAGGGTGAAGGCTAGGGTTAGGTTTAGGGTGAGGTTTAGAGTTAGGGTGATTGTTAGATTTAGTGTGAGGGTTAGTGTTAGGGTTAGGGTGAGTGTTCGGTTGAGGGTAAATGTTAGGGTGAGGCTTAAGGTAAGAGTGAGGGTTAGGGTTAGGGTTATTGTTAGGATTAGGTTTAGGGTTATGGTTAAGTTGAGGGTGAGGGTGAAGTGTAGGTTTAGGGTTGAGTATGAGGTTTAGGTTTAGGGTTAGGTTTAGAGTTAGGGTTAGGGTGAGAGTGAGGATTAGGGTTAGAGTTAGTGTTAGGGTTAGTGCTAGGGTCAGGGTGAGGGTTAGCGTTAGGGCTAGGCTTAGGCTTAGGCTTAGGCTTAGGCCGAGCATGAGGGTGAGGGTTAGGGTTAGGGTTAGAGTGAGGGTTAGGGTGAGGGTTAGGATGAGGTTTAGGGTTAGGATTAGGGTTAGGCTGAGGGCTAGGGTGAGGGTTAGGGTAAGGTATAAGGTTACATTTAGGATTAGGGTTAGGTTGAGGGTGAGGGTGAATGTGAGGGTTAGGGTTAGGGTTAGTGTTATTGTTAGGGTTAGGGTTAGCGCTATGGAGAGGGTGAGGGTGCGGGTGAGGGTTAGGTTTAGGTTTAGGGTGGGGTTTAGGGTTAGGGTTAGGGTTAGGGTTAGTGTGAGGGTGAGGTTTAGGGTTAGATATAGGGTTAGGGGGAGGGTTAGGTTGAGGGTTAGGGTGAGGCTTAGTGTTAGGGTTAGGGTGAGGGTGAGGGTTAGGTTAAGGTTTAGGGTTAGGGTTAGGGTTAGTGTGAAGGTTAGTGTTAAGGTTAGGGTTAGTGTTTGAGTGAGGTTAAATTTTAGGGTGAGAGGTTGGGTTAGGGTGAGGGTTATGCTTTTGGTGAGGTTTAGTGTTAGTTTTAGGGTTAGGGTTAGGGTGAGGCTGAGGCTTAGGGTTAAAGTTAGGGTTAGAGTGAGGATGAGGGTGAGGGTGAGGGTTAGGGTTAGGGTTATTGTTAGGGTTAAGGTTAATGTGATGGTTAGGTTGACGGTTAGGTTTACTGTTAGGGTTAGGATTAGGATTAGGCTTAGGGTTAGAATGAGTGTGAGGACTTAAAGAGAAGCTTCTCTGAAGAAGAAAGAAGGATGGCCAATAGACACATGAAGAAATGTTCAACATCCCTAGCCATAAAAGAAATGCAAATCAAAACAACATTGAGATATCACCTCACTCCAGTTAGAACAGCAAAAATCAAGAACTCTAACAACAACAGATGCTGGAGGGGATGTGGAAAGAAAGGAACCTTACTTCATTGTTGGTGGGAATGTAAACTTGTTCAACCACTTTGGAAAGCAGTATGGAGGTTCCTCAAAAGACTTCACATAGATCTCCCCTATGATCCAGCAATCCCAGTTTTGGGCATTTACCCAAATGTTTACAAACAAGACCACACTAAAGCTACCAGCACAACTATGTTTATTGCAGCATTATTTACCATAACTAAGATATGGAACCAACCCAGATGCCCCTCAGTAGATGAATGGATCAAGAAAATGTGGTATATATACACAATGGAATTCTATGCCTCCATCAGAAAGAATGACATTTCCCCATTTGTTAGGAAATGGAAAGGTTTGGAAAAAATTATATTAAGTGAAGTAAGCCAGGCCCAAAGAAGCATAGGTCCCATGGTTTCCCTTATTTGCAATATCTAGTATAGGTATGAGTCAAGCGGAAAAGGTCAGATAATGTGATGTTAGGAAAATGAACCCTTAAATATGTATTTTAATGTTTTCGTTTCTTTCATGCATGTGTTTCTAACGCATTTATAAGATTATTTCTTTGTTGTTTTGTATGTCCCTCCCCCACAGTGTAACCCCCGCTTTCACTATATTTGATGTCAGTATAACATGTGGAGGAGATGGGGACAAACAAGTCGTTTAAGGATTCAGGTGGACCTGTTGCAACAATGAGAAGTACAAAATGTCATGTCAAAACCAGCTTTACAATGTCGGTGTGGGGGGAGGAGGGGGGTATAATTGGGTGGGGGGAGGGGGGTAAAATTGGGTGGGGGGAGGGGGGAGGCGGGGAAGGGAAGTAAAGGGTAAACAAAGGCGGAGGCTGCAATGCTTGGTAAGAAATGTAAGCATTATCCTGCCCATGTAATTGTAGCCCCTCTGTACAGTATGTTCTCAAATAAAATAAAATACAATTAAAAAAAAAACAAAAAAAAAACATTACAAACATAGAATGAGTGTGAGGTTTAGGGTTAGGGTTAGAGTTAGCCTTAGGTTTAGGCTGAGGGTGAGGGTGAGGGTTAGGGTTAGGGTGAGGTTTAGGGTTAGGGTTATGCTTAGGTTTAGGGTGAGGGTTAGGCTGAGGGTTAGGGTTATGATTAGGGTGAGGGTTAGCGTGAGGGTTAGGGTGAGGGTTAAGGTGAGGGTGAGGGTGAGGGTTAGGGTTGTTATAAGGGTTAAGGTCAGATTTAGGGTGACAGTGAGGTTTTGGGTGAGGGTTAGGTTGAGGGTTAGAGTTAGGGTTAAGGTGAGGGTTAGGGTAAGGGGTAGGGTTACGGTTAGGGTAAGGGTTAGGTTTATTGTGAGAGTTAGGTTTAGGGTTAGGGTTAGGATTAGTGTGAGGGTAAGAATTAGCTGACTGTTAGGGTGAGGGTGAGGTTTAGGGTTAGGAATAGTGATAGGATTAGTGTAAAGCTGAGGGTGATGGTGAGGTTTAGGGTTAGTGTTAGGGTGAGGGCTTGGGTGAGCGTTAGGTTAAGGTTGAGGGTTAGGGTGAGAGTGATGGTAAGGGTAAAGGTGAGGGTTAGGCTCAGGGTGAGGGTTAAGATAAGGGTGAGGGTTAGGGTTAAGGTGAGCATTAGCTTAAGTGTTCGGGATACGGTTAGGGTGAGGGTTAGATTGAGGATTAGGGTTAGGGTTAGTGTGAGGTTTAGGGTGAGGTTGAGGGTTAGGTTTAGGTTGAGGGTTAGGGTTAGAATTAGGGTTAGGGTGAGGGCTAGGGTGAGGGTGAGGTTTAGGTTAGGGTTAGGGTTAATGTTAGGGTGAGGTTTAGGTTTAC
The DNA here is from genome assembly GCF_024711535.1 of Dipodomys merriami. Classification (NCBI taxonomy): domain Eukaryota; kingdom Metazoa; phylum Chordata; class Mammalia; order Rodentia; family Heteromyidae; genus Dipodomys; species Dipodomys merriami. Next base: position 48,247 of record NW_027203535.1, on the reverse strand, counting down.
TGTGAGAATTGGGGTTAGTGTGAGGGTTAGTGTTAGGGTGAGGGGAAGTGTTAGGGTGGGGGTTTGGGTTAGGGTTAGGGTTATGTTTAGTTTGAGGGGTAGGTTTAGGGTTTGGGTGAGGGCTAGGGTGAAGGTGAGGTTTAGGGTTATGTTTAGGGTGAGGTATAGGGTTAGGGTTATGTTTAGGGTTAGGGTTAAGGTGAGGGTGAGGTTTAGGTTTAGAGTTAGGGTTAGGGTGAGGGTTACGGTTAGGGTTAGTGTTATGTTTAGGGTTAGGGTGAGGGTTAGGGTTAGGGTGAGGGTTAGGGTTAGGGCTGGGATTAGGATAAGTGTTTTTGTGAGGGTGAGTGTGAGTTTGATGGTTAGTGTTAGGGTTAGGTTTAGGGTTAGGCTTAGGTTTACGCTGAGCTTGAGGGTGAGGGTTAAGGTGAGGGTGAGGGTGAGGTTTAGGGTTAGAGTTAGGGTTAGTGTGAGGGTTAGCGTTAGGGTTGGTGTTAATGTTAGTGTTAGGGTGAGGGTTAAGGTGAGCGTTATGGTTAGGGATAGGATTAGATTTAGGATTAGGGTTAGCGTGAGTGTGAGTGTGAGGGTTAGTGTTAGGGTTAGGTTTAGGGTTAGGCTTAGGGTTAGGCTGAGGGTTAGGGTGAGGGTTTAGGTTAGGGTGAGGGTTTGGTTTAGGGTTAAGGTGAGGGTTAGAATGAGGGTTAGGTTTAGGATTGGGGTTAGGGTGAGGGCTAGATTGAGGTTGAGGTTTAGTGTTAGGGTGTGTTTTAGGGTTAGGTTTAGGGTTAGGATCAGGGTGAGTTTGAGGTTTAGGGTTAGAGATAGGTTTAGGAGGAGGGTTAGGGTGTGGGTTAGGTTTAGGGTTAGTGTTAGGGTTAGGGTTAGGGTTAACGTTAGGGTGAGGGTTAGGGTTAGGGATAGTGTTAGGTTTAGGATTATGGTTAGGTTGAGGGTGAGTGTGAGGGTTAGAATTAGGGTTTGGTTTAGGTTTAGGTTTAGGCTGAGGTAGAGTGTAAGTGTGAGAGTGAGGGTGCGGTTCAGGTTAGGGTTAGGTTTAGAGTTAGCCTTAAGGTGAGGTTTATTGTTAGGGTTAGGGTTAGGGTGAGGGTTAGGGTTAGGTTTAGGATTAGGCTTATGGTTAGGCTGAGGGTGGGGGTGGGGGTGAGGATTGGGGTTAAGGTTAGGTTTAGCGGTAGGGTTATTGGTATTTTTATGGTTAGGGTAAAGTTTGCAGTGAGGTTGAGGTTGAGGGTGAGTGTTAGGTTTAGGGTGAGGTTTCGGGTTAGGTTTATTGTTAGGTTGAGGTTGAGTTTGAGAATTAGGGTTAGGCTTAGGGTTAGGGTGACGATTAATGTTAGTGTTTGGGTTAGGGTGAGGCTGAGGATTAAGGTGAGGTTTAGGGTTAGGTTTAGGTTTAGGGTTAGGGTTAGGGTTAGGCTGAGGGTGAGGGTGGGGGTGAGGATTAAGGTTAGGGTTTCGGTTAAAATTAGGGTTATTGTTAGTGTTATGGTTTCGGTTTAGTTTGCGGTGAGGATGAGCCTGAGGTTGAAGGTTATGGTTAGGGTTAGGCTGAGGGTGAGTATGGGGGTGAGGAATAGGTTTTGGGTGATGGTTAGGGTTAGGGTTAGGTTGAGGGTGAGGATGAGGCTTAGCGTTGGGATTAGTTTTAGGGTGAGGGCTAGGGTGAGGGTGAGGGTTAGGGTTAGGAATAGGCTTAGGCTTAGGCTTAAGGTTAGGCTTAGGGTGAGGGTGAGTTAGAGGGTTTGGGTTAGGATGATGGATAGGGTTATGGTTAGGGTGAGTGTTAGGATGAGGGTTAGGGTTAGGGTGAGGGTTAGCCTGAGTGTGACGGTAAGAATAAAGGTGAGGGTTAGGCTGAGGGTGAGTGTTCCCCTAAGGGTGAGGGTTAGGATTAGGTTGAGGTTTAGGGTAAGGATTAGGATGAGGGTGAGGGTGAGGGTTAGATTGAGGATCAGGATTGGGGTTTGTGTGAGGTTTAGGTTGAGGATGATGGTTAGGGTTAGGGTGAGGGTTAGGGTTAGAATTAGGGTTAGGGTGAGGGCTAGGGTGAGGCTGAGGGTTAGAGTTAGGGTTTAGGTGAGGTTTAGGGTTTGGGTGAGAGTTAGGGTTACTGTGAGGGTTAGTGTTAGAGTTAGGCTTAGTGTTAGGGTGAGGGTAAGTGTTAGGGTGAGGGTTAGGGTTAAGGTGAGGGTTATGGTTAGGGTGAGGGTTAGTGTTAGGTTTAGGGTGATTTTTAAGTTTAGAGTTAGGGTTACGTTGAGGGTGAGGGTGAGTGTTAGGGTTGGGGTGAGGTTTAGGTTTAGTGTTAGGGTTAGAGTTACGGTGAGGGTGTGGGTGAGGTTTAGGGTTACAGTTAGGGTTCAAGTGAGGGTTAGGATGAGGGTTAGGGTTAGGGTTAGTTTTAGGTTTAGGGTTAGGGTGAGGTTTAGGGTTAGGGTTATGGTTAGGATTAGGGTTAGGGTGAGGGTTAGGGTTAGGTTTAGGGTTAGGATGAGGGTTAAGATGAGGGTTAGTTTTAGGATTATGGTTATGGTGAGGGCTAGGGTGAGGGTGAGGTTTAGGGGTAGGTTTAGGTTGAGGTTTAGGTTTAGGGTTAAATTTAGTGTCAGTGTGAGTTTGACGTTTAGTGTTAGAGATAGGGTTAGGGTGACGGTTAGGGTGAGGGTTAGGGTTAGGTTTAGTGTTACAGGTAGGGTGAGGGTTAGGGTGAGGGGTAGGGTGATGGTGTGTGTTAGGGTTAGGATTCGGATTAGGGTTAGTGAGAGGGTGAGTGTGAGGGTTAGAGTTAGGGTTAGGGTTAGGCTTTGGGTTAGGCTGAGGGTGAGGGTGAGGGTGAGTGTTAGGGTTAGGGTGAGTGTTAGGGTTAGGGTGAGGTTTAGGGTTAGAGTTAGGGTGAGAATTAAGGTTCGGCTTTAGGGTTATGGTGAGGGTTAGGTTGAGGGTGTCTGTAAGGTTAAAGGTGAGGGTTAGGCTGAGGGTGAGGTTTTCGTTAAGGGGGAGGGTTAGGGTTAGGGTGAGGTATAGAGTAAGGTTAAGGTTTAGGGTTAGGGTGAGGGTGAGGGTAAGGGTAAGGGTTAGGGTTAGGGTGAGGGTGAGGATTAGATTGAGGATTAGGGTTAGGGTTAGTGTGAGGTTTAGGGTTTCGGTGAGGGGTAGGCTTAGTGTGAGGGTTAATGTTAGGGTGAGGGTAAGTGTTAGGTTGAGGTTGAGGGTTAGGGTGAGGGTTATGTTTATGGTGAGGCTAAGGATTATGGTTAGTGTTATTGTTAGGGTTAGGGTTATGGTTACGGTGAGGGTGAGGGTGAGGGTGAGGTTTAATGCTAGGGTTAGGGTGAGATTTAGGGTTAGGGTTAGGGTTAGAGTTAGGGTTAAGGTGAAGGTCAGTTTTAGGGTTAGTGTTAGGGTTAGGGTGAGGTTTAGGTTGAGGGTTAGGGTTAGGGTTAGTGTTAGGGTTAGGGTTAGGGTGAGGGTTAGGTTGAGGGTAAGTGTTAGGGCTTGGGTTAGGTTTAGGTTTATGGTTAGGGTGAGGGTGAGTGTGAGGGTTAGGCTTACAGTTAGGCTTAGGGTTAGGCTGAGGGTGAGGGTTTAGGTGAGGATTAGGGTTAGTGTGCCGGTTAGGGTTAGGGTTAGGGTTAGAATTAGCCTTAAGGTGAGGTTTAGGGTTAGGGTTAGGTTTAGGGTTCTGGTGAGGGTGAAGGTTAGAGTTAGCTTGAGGGTCAGGACGAGGGGTATGGTTTGGGTTAGGGTTAATGTGAGGTTTAGGGTTAGGGTTAGGGTTAGGTTGAGATTTAGGTTGAGGGTTAGGTTTTTTGTTAGGGTTAGGGGGAGGGGGAGGTTTAGGGGGAGGTTTAGGTCAGGCTTAGTGTTAGGATTAGGGTGAGGTAAAGGGTTAGGGTGAGTGTTAAGGTTAGGTTAGGTTGAGGGTTAAGATGAGGGTTAGGGTTTCAGTGAGAGTGAGGGTTAAGGTTAGGGCGAGGGTTAGGGTTAGGATTATGGTTATGGTGAGGGTGATGGTTAGGATTAGGGTTTGGGTTATTGTAAATGTTATGGTTAGGGTTACATTTCCCATGAGGGTGAGGCTGAGAGTGAAGCTTTGGGTTAGAGTAAGGGTTAGTTTTAGGGTTAGGATTAGGGATAGGGTGTCGGTGAGGTTTAGGGTTAGACTTAGGTTGAGGGGGAGTTTTAGGGTGAGGGTTAGGGTTAGGGTTAGTGTTACGGTTAGCTTTAGGTTTAGAGTGAGGGTAAGGTTGAGGTTTAGGGTTTAGGCTAGGTTTAGGGTTAGGATTAGGGTTAGGGTGAGGCAGAGTGTGAGGGTTAGGGTTAGGATTAGGCTTAGGCTTAGGGTTTGGCTGAGGGTGAGGGTGGGTGTGAGGATTAGGCTTAGGGTGATGGATAACCTTAGGGTTAGGTGAGGGTTAGGATGAGGGTTAGGGTTAGGATTAGGGTTAGGGTGAGGGGTATGGTGAGGGGAGGGTTAAGGTTAGGGTTAGGCTTAGGCATAGGTTTAAGCTGAGGGTGATGGTGAGGGTGAGGGTTAGGGTTATGTTGATGGATAGTGTTAGGGTTAGGGTGAGGGTTAGGATGAGGGTTCGGGATAGGGTTAGGGTTACGATGAGCGTGATGGTAAGAGTAAAGTTGAAGGTAAGGCTAAGGGTGAGAGTTACGGTAAGGGTGAGGGTTAGGGTTAGGGTTAGGGTTAGGGTTAGGGTTAGGGTTAGGGTTAGATTGGGGATTAGGGTTAGGGTTAGTGTGATTTTTAGGGTGAGGATGAGGGTTAGGGTGAGGGTTAGGGTTAGAATTAGGGTTAGGGTGAGGGCTAGCGTGAGGGTGAGGGTTAGGGTTAGCGTGAAGTTTATGGTGAGGTTTAGGGTGAGGGGTAGGTTAAGGTTTAGGGTGAGGTTTAGGTTTAGTGTGAGGGTTACGGTAAGGGTGAGAGTGAGGGTGAGGGTAAGTGTTATGGTGAGGGTTAGGATGAGGGTGAGGGTTAGGGTTAGGATTAGGGATATGATTAGGGATATGCTGAGGTTGAGGGTGAGGGTGAGGGTGAGGTTTAGGGTTATGGTTATGGTTAGGGTGAGGTCTAGGGTGAGGGTGAGGGTTAGGGTGAAGGTGAGGGTGAGGGTTAGAGTCTTGGTTAGGTAATGGTTAGGGTTAGGGTGATGATTAGTTGAGGGTTAGGGTAAGGGTGAGCTTGAGGTTTAGGGTGTGGGTGAGAGTTTGGATTATGGTGAGGGTTCGGGTGATGGTGAGGGTTAGGGTGAGGTAGAGGGTTAGGTTTAGGGTTAGGTGAGGGTTAGTGTTAGGGTTTGGATTAGGGTGAGGGTTAGGATTAGGTTTAGGTTTTGGGTGAGGTTTAGGGTGAGGGTGAGGGTGAGGGTTAAGGTTAGGGTTAGGTTTGTGGTGTGGTTAAGTGATAGCATGAGGGTTAGGGTGAGTGTTAGACTTAGCATTAGGGTTAGGGTGAGGGTTAGGGTGAGGATTAGGGTGAGTTTTAGGGTTAGGGTGAGGATTAGGGTTAGGCTTAGCGTGAGGGTGACGGTGAGGTTGACGGTTATGTTTAGAGTTACGTTGATTATTCGGTTAAGTGTGAGGTTTAGGGTGAGGATGAGGTTAAGTGTTAGGATGAGGGTTAGGGTGAGGGTGAGGGTTAGGGTTAAGGTTCGGGTTAGGGTGAGGTTTAGGGTTATGATTAGGGTGAGGGTTAGGGTGAGGGTGAGGGTTAGGGTTGTTATAAGGGTTAGGGTCAGAATTAGCGTGACGGTGATGTTTTGGGTGAGGGTTAGGTTGAGGGTTAGAGTTAGGGTTAAGGTGAGGGTTAGGGTAAGGGGTAGGGTTACGGTTAGGGTGAGGGTTAGGTTTATTGTGAGAGTTAGGGTTAGGGTTAGGGTTAGGATTAGTTTGAGAGTAAGAATTAGCTGACTGTTAGGGTGAGGGTGAGGTTTAGGGTTAGGAATAGTGATAGGATTAGTGTAAATCTGAGGGTGAGGGTGAGGTTTAGGGTTACGGTTAGGGTGAGTTCATGGGTGAGCGTTAGGTTAAGGTTGAGGGTTAGGGTGAGAGTGATGGTAAGGGTAAAGGTGAGGGTTAGGCTGAGGGTGAGGGTTAAGATAAGGGTGAGGGTTAGGGTTAGGGTGAGTGTTAGGTTAAGGGTTTGGGTTACGGTTAGGGTGAGTGTTAGATTGAGGATTAGGGTTAGGGTTAGTGTGAGGTTTAGGGTGAGGTTGAGGGTTAGGGTTAGGGTTAGGGTTAGGGATAGAATTAGGGTTAGGGTGAGGACTAGGATGAGGGTGAGGTTTAGGTTAGGGTTAGGGTTAAGGTTAGGGTGAAGTTTATGGTTACTGTGAGGGTTAGGATTAGTGTGAGGGTTAGGGTTAGAGTTAAGGTTAGTGTTAGGGTGAGGGTAAGTGTTAGGGTGAGGGTTTGGGTTAGGGTGAGGGTTATGTTTCGGTTGAGGGTTAGGTTTAGGGTTAGGGTTATTCTTAGGGCTAGGATTAGGATTAGGGTTAGGGTGAGGGTGAGTGTGTGGGTTAGGGTTAGGTTTAGGCTTAAGGTTAGGCTGAGGGTGAGGTTGAGGCTGAGGATTAGGGTTAGGGTGATGGTTAGGGTTTGGGTTAGGGTGAGGGTTAGGATAAGGGTTAGAGTTAGGATTAAGGTTTGGGTGAGGGCTAGGGTGAAGGTGAGGTTTAGGGTTATATTTAGCGTGAGGTTTAGGGTTAGAGTTAGGGTTAGGGTTAAGGTGAGGCTGAGGTTTAGGTTTAGAGTTAGGGTTAGGGTGAGGGTTAGGTTTAGGGTTAATGTTCGGTTTAGGTTTAGGGTGAGGGTTAGGGTTAGGGTGAGGGATAGGGTTAGGGCTGGGAGTAGGATTAGTGTTTGGGTGAGGGTGGGGGTGAGTGTAAGGGTTAGGGTTAGGGTTAGGGTGAGCCTTAGGTTTAGGCTGAGGTTGAGGGTGAGGCTTAAGGTGAGGGTGAGGGTGAGGTTTAGGGTTAGAGTTAGGGTTAGTGTGAGGTTTAGTGTAAGGATTGCTGTTAGGATTAGGGTTAGGATGATGGTTAGGGTGAGGGTTATGTTTTGGGATCGGGTTAGATTTAGGATTAGGTTTAGCGTGAGTGTGAGTTTGAGGATTAGTGTTAGGGTTGGGCTGAGGATGAGGGTGAGGGTTAGGGTTAGGGTGAGGGTTAGGGTTAGGTTTAGGATGAGGGATAGGATGAGGTTTAGGGTTAGGATTATGGTTACGGTGAGGGCTAGGGTGAGCGTTGAGGTTAGGTTTAGGTTTAGGATTAGGATTAGGGTTCGGGTTAGGTTAGGGTTAGGATTAGGGTGCGGGCTAGGGTGAGGGTGAGGGTTAGGGTTAGGGTTAGTCTTAGACTTAGGGTTAGGCTGAGGGTGGGGTGAGGAATAGGGTTTGGGTGATGGTTAGGGTTAGGGTTATGGTGAGGTTTAGGATGAAGGTTCGGGTTAGGATTAGGTTTAGGGTGAGGGCTAGGGTGAATGTGAGGGTTATGGTTAGGCTTAGGCTTAGGGTTAGGCTGAGGATAAGGGTGGAGGTGAGGAATAGGTTTTGGGTGATGGTTAAGGTTAGGGTTAGGGTGAGGGTTAGGATGAGGGTTGGGGTTAGGATAAGTTTTAGGGTGAGGGCTTGGGTGAGGGTGAGGTTTAGGGTTAGGGTTCGGCTTAGGCATAGGTTTAGGCTGAGGGTGAGGGTGAGTGTGATTGATAGGGTTAGGGTGATGGATAGGGTTAGGGTTAGGGTGAGTGTTAGGATGAGTGTAAGTTTTAGGGTGAGGGTTAGGGTGAGCATGACGGTAACAGTAAAGGTGAGGTTTAGGCTGAGGGTGAGTGTTCCATTAAGGGTGAGGGTAAGGATTAATGTGAGGGTTAGCATAAGGGATAGGGTGAGGGTTAGGGTGAGGGTGAGGGTTAGATTGAGGATTAAGGTTAGGGTTAGTGTGAGGTTTACGGTGAGGATGATGTTTAGGGTTAGGGTGAGCGTTATGGTTAGAATTAGGGTGAGAGTGAGGGCTAGGGTTTGGGTGAGGGTTAGGGTTAGGGTTAGGGTTAGGGTGAGGTTTAGGATTAGGGTGAGAGTTAGGGTTACTGTGAGGGTTAGTGTTAGAGTTAGGGTTAGGGTAAGTGTTAGGGTGAGGGTTAGGGTTAGGGTGAGTGTTATGTTTAGGGTGAGGTTTAGGGTTAGGTTTAGGGTTATTGTTAAGTTTAGGGTTAGGGTTACAGTGAGGATGAGGGTGAAGGTTAGGGTTAGGGTGAGGTTTAGTGTTAGGGTTAGGGGTTTAGTTAGGGTTAGGGTTAGGGTGAGTTTTAGGGTTAGAGTTAGGGTTAGGGTGAGGGTTAGGATGAGGATTAGGGTTATGATTAGGGTTAGGGTGAGGGCTAGGGTGATGGTGAGGGTTAGGGTTAGTGTTAGGGTGAGTTTTAGGGTTAGGGTTAGGGTTAGGGTTAGGGTGAGCTTTTGGTGAGGTTTAGGGTTACAGTGAGGGTGAGGGTTAGGGTTAGGTTGAGGGTTAGGGTTAGGATTAGGATTAGGGTGAGGGTGAGTGTTAGCATTAGGGTTAGGCTTAGGGTTAGGGTTAGTTTTAGGGTTAGGATTAGTGTTAATATTAGGGTTAGGTTTAGACTTACGGTTTGGGTGAGGGTGAGGGTGAGGGTGAGGGTTAATGTTACGGTGAGGTTTAGAGTTAGGGTTAGTATTAGGGATAAGGTGAGGGAGAGGTTTAGGGTTAGAGTTAGGCTGAGGGGGAGGGTAAGGGTGAGTGTTAGGGTTAGGGTTAGTGTTAGGGTTAGCATTAGGTTTAGGGTGAGCGTAAGGTTGATGTTTATGGCTAGGGTTAGATTTTGGGTTAGGATTAGGGTTAGAGTGAGGGTGAGTGTGAGGGTTAGGGTTAGGATTAGGGTTAGGCTTAGGGTTAGGCTGAGGGTGAGGGTGTGTGTGAGGATTAGCCTTAGGATTATGGTTAACCTTAGGGTTAGGGTGAGGGTTAGGATGAGGGTTAGGGTTAGGATTAGGGTTAGGGTGAGGGTGAGGGTTAAGATTAGGGTTAGGTTTGTGCTGTGGATAAGTGATAGCATGAGGGTTAGGGTGAGTGTTAGACTTAGCATTAGAGTTAGGGTGAGGTTTAGGGTGAGGATTAGGGTGGGTTTTAGGATTAGGGTGAGGGTTAGGGTTAGGCTTAGTATGGGGGTGACGGTGAGGGTGACTGTTAGGGTTAGAGTTACGGTGAGGATTCAGTTAAGTGTGAGGTTTAGGGTGAGTATGAGGTTAAGTGTTAGGATGAGGGTAAGGGTGAGGGTGAGGGTTAGGGTTAAGGTTTGGGTTAGCGTGAGGGTTAGGGTGAGGGTTAGGGTTAGGGTTATGCTTAGGGTTAGGCTGATGGTTAGGGTTACGATTAGGGTGACGGTTAGGGTGAGGGTTCGGTTCAGGGTGAGGGTTAGGGTTCGGGTGAGGGTTAGGGTTGTTCTTAGGGTTAGGGTCAGATTTAGGGTGATGTTGAGGTTTTGGGTTAGGGTTAGGGTGAGGGTAAGAGTTAGGGTTAAGATGAGGTTTAGGGTAAGGTATAGGGTTATGGTTAGGTTGAGGTTTAGGTTTAGTGTGAGAGTTAGGGTTAGGGTTAGGGTTAGGATTAGTGTGAGGTTAAGAATTAGCTGACTGTTAGTGTGAAGGTGAGGTTTAGGGTTAGGAATAGTGATAGGATTAGTGTAAAGCTGAGGGTGAGGGTAGGTTTAGGGTTAGGGTTAGGGTTAGGGCTTGGGTGAGCATTAGCTTAAGGTTGAGGGTTAGGGTGAGAGTGATGGTAAGGGTAAAGGTGAGGGTTAGGCTGAGGGTGAGTGTTAAAATAAGGGTGAGGGTTAGGGTTAGGGTGAGGGTTAGGGTTATGGTTAGGGTGAGGGTTAGATTGAGGATTAGGGTTAGGGTTAGTGTGAGGTTTAGGGTGAGGATGGGGGTTAGGGTTAGGGTTAGAATTAGGGTTAGGGTGAGGGCTATGATGAGGTTGAGGTTTAGGTTAGGGTTAGGGTTAAGGTTAGGATGAGGTTTAGGTTTACTGTGGGGATTAGGGTTAGTGTGAACGTTGGGGTGATGCTTACGGCTAGTGTTAGGGTCCGGGTAAGTGTTAGGGTGAGGGTTCGGGTTAGGGTGAGGGTTATATTTAAGGTGAGGGTTAGCTTTAGGGTTAGGGTTATTGTTAGGTTTAGGATTAGGATTAGGGTTAGGGTGAGGGTGAGTGTGTGGGTTAGGGTTAGGTTTAGGTTTAGGCTTAATGTTAGCCTGCGGGTGAGGGTAAGGTTGAGGCTGAGTGTTAGGGTTAGGGTGATGGTTAGGGTTAGGGTTAGGGTTAGGGTTCGGATGAGGGTTAGAATTAGGATTAGGGTTTGAGTGAGGGCTAGGGTGAAGGTGAGGTTTAGGGTTATGTTTATGGTGAGGTTTAGGGTTAGGGTTAGGGTTAGGGTTAAGTTGAGGGTGAGGTTTAGGTTTAGATTTATGGTTAGGGTGAGCATTAGCGTTAGGGTTAGTTTTAGGTTTAGGGTTATTGTGAGGGTTAGGGTTAGGGTGACGGTTAGGGTTAGGGCTGAGATTAGGATTAGTGTTAGGGTGAGGGTGAGTGTGAGTGTGAGGATTCAGGTTAGCGTCGGGCTTAGGTTTAGGCTGAGGTTGAGGGTCAGGATTAAGGTGAGGGTGAGGGTGAGGTTTAGGGTTAGAGTTAGGGTTAGTGTGAAGGTTAGTGTTAGGATTGGTGTTAGGGTTAGGGTTAGGGTGTGGGTTAGGTTGAGGGTTATGGTTAGGGATCGTGTTAGATTTAGGATTAGGGTTAGCTTGAGTGTGAGTGTGAGGGTTAGTGTTAAGGTTAGATTTAGGGTTAGGCTGAGTGTGAGGGTGAGGGTTAGGGTTAGGTTGAGGTTTAGGGTTAGGGTTAGGGTGAGGGTTAGGATGAGGTATAGGGTTAGGATTAGGGTTAGGGTTAAGGTGAGGGTTAATGTTAGGGTTAGGGTGATGGTTAGGGTTATTGTTAGTGTTATGGTTAGGGTTAAGTTTGTGGTGAGGGTGAGGCTGAGGGTGGGTATTAGGGTTAGGATTAGGATTAAGGTTAGGATTAGTGTTATTGTTAAGGTTAGGGTTAGAGTTATGGTGAGGGTGAGGGTCAGGGGGAGAGTGAGGGTGAGGGTTAGGGTTAGGGTTAGGGTGAGGTTTAGGGTTAGAGTTAGGGTAGGGTGAGGGTTAGGGTTAGTGTGAGGTTTAGTGTTTGGGTTAGGGTTAGTGTTAGGGTAAGGTAAGTGTTAGGGTGAGGGTAAGGGTTAGGGTGAGGGTTAGGGTTAGAATGAGGGTTAGGGGTAGGGTTAGGGTTATTGTTAGTGTAAGGTGTTTGGGTGAGGATCAGGGTTAGGGTGAGGTTTAGGGTTAGAATGAGGGTTAGGGTTAGGGTTAGTGTTATTTTTATGGTTAGGGTTAGGATTATGGTTAGGGTGAGGACTAGGGTGAGGGTGAGGTTTAGGGTTAGGGTTAGGCTTATGCTTAGGTTTAGACTGAGGCTGAGTGTGAGGTTGAGGGTTACGGTTAGTGTGATGGTTAGGGTTATGTTTAGGGTGAGGGTTAGAATGAGGGTTAGGTTTAGGGTGAGGGTTAGGTTGAATGTGACAGTAAGGGTAAAGTTGAGGGTTAAGGTTAGGGTGAGATTTAGGGTGAGGATTAGGGTTAGGGTTAGGGTGAGGGTGAGGTTAAATTGAGTATCAGTGTTAGGGTCAGTGTGAGGTTTAGGGTGAGGATGAGGGTTAGGGTTAGTGTGAGGGCTATGGTGAGGGGAGGGTTAGGTTTAGGGTTATGTTGAAGTTTAGGGTTAAGGTGATGGTTAGGGTTAGTGTGACGGTTAGTGTTAGTATTAGGGTTAGTTTTAGGGTGAGGGTTAGCATTAGGGTGAGGTTTATGTTTAGGGTTAGTGTTAGCCTTAGGGTTAGGGTTATTGTTAGGGTTAGGGTTACTGTTTCGGTGAGGGTGAGGGTTAGGGTTAGGGTTAGGGTGAGGTTTAGGTTTAGGTTCAGTGTTAGAGTTAGGGTTAGGGTGAGGGTGAGGTTTAGGTTTAGGGTTAGGATTAGTGGGAGGGTTAGGTTGAGGGTTAGGGTGAGTGTTATTGTTTGGATTAGGGTTAAGGTGAGGGTGAGTGTGAGGGTTAGGATTAGGCTTAGGTTTAGGGTTAGGCTGAGGCTGAGTGTGAGTGTGAGGGTGAGTGTTAGGGTTAGCTTCAAGGTTAGGGTTAGGGTTAGGTTGAGGGTTAGGGTTATGGTTAGAATCAGGGTTAGGATGAGGTTTAGGGTTAGGATTAGTGTTAGGATGAGGGCAAGGGTGAGGGTGAGGGTTAGGGTTACCATTATGGCGAGGTTTAGGATTAGGGTTAGGTTTAGGGTTAGGGTGAGGGTTAGGTTAGGGTTACGGTGAGAGTGAGGGTTAGTGTTAGGGTGAGGCTGAGGGTTAGGATTAGTGTTATGGTTAGGGTTATTGTTAGTGTTATCATGAAGGTTAAGTTTACAGTGAGGTTGAGGCTGAGTGTGAGGTTTAGGGTTAGGTTAGGGTAAATTTTAGGGTTAGGATTAGTGTTAGTGTTAGGGTGAGGGCTTGGTTTAGGTTGAGGTTTACTGTCAAGGTGAGGGTTAGGATTAGGGTTAAGGTTCGGGTTAGTGTTATTGTTAGGGGTAAGGTTAGAGTTACTGTGAGGATGAGGGTGAGGGTGAGTGTGAAAGTTAGGGTTAGGGTTAGCCTTAGTCTTAGGTTTAGTCTTAGCGTGAGGGTGAGGTTAAGGGTTAGGATTAGGGTGATTGTTAGGGTTTTAGGGTTATGGTGAAGGTTAGGGTGAGGTTTAGGTTTAGGATTAGGGCTAAGGTGAGGGCTAGGGTGAGGGTGAGGGTTAGGGTTAGCATTAGGGTGACGTTTAGGGTTAGGATTAAGTTTAGGGTTAGGGTGAGTGTTAGTGTGAGGGTTACGGTGAGGGTGAGGGTTAGGGTTAGGGTGAGGGTTAGGGTTAGGGTGAGGGTGAGGGTGAGGGTTAGGTTAGGGTTAGGGTTAGGGTTATTGTTAGTGTTATGGTTAGGTTTAACTTTATGGTGAGGTTGAGGCTCAAGGTGAGGCTTAGGGTTAGGGTTAGGGTGAGGTTTAGGTTAGGGTTAAGGTTAGGGTTAGGGTGAGGGTTTGGGTTAGGGTTAGGGTTACGGTGAGGGCGAGGGTGAGGGTTAGGGTTAGGTTTAGTGTCATTGTTAGGGTTATGGTTAGAGTTACAGTGAGGCTGAGGGTAAGGGTTAGGGTTAGAGTGAGGTTTAGCGTTAGGATTAGGGTTAGGGTGAAGTTGAGGGTGAGGTTTAGGGTTAGAATTGCGTTGGGTTGAGTATTAGGGTTAGTGTTAGGGTTAGGGTTAGGGTGAGGGTTAGGATGAGTGTTAGGGTTAGGGTTAGGATTAGGATTAGGGTTAATGTTAGGGTGAGTGATTGTGTTAGGCTTAGGGATAGGGTTAGGCTTAGCCTTAACCTGAGGGTGAGGGTTAGGGTGAGGGTTAGGATGAGTGTTAGGGTTAGGGTTAGGATTAGGATTAGGGTTAATGTTAGGTTGAGTGACTGTGTTAGGGTTAGGGATAGGGTTAGGCTTAGCCTTAACATGAGGGTGAGGGTTAGGGTGAGGGTTAGAGTTAGGCTTACGGTGAGTGTGAGGGTTAGGGTTAGGGTGAGGATCAGTGTTAGGATTAGGGTTAGGGTTATTGTTAGTGTTATGGTTAAGGTTAAGTTTACGGTTAGGGTGAGGCTGACGTTGAGGTTTTGGGTTAGGCTTAGGGTGAGGTTTAGGGTTAGGGTTAGGGTTAGGGTGATGCTTAGGGTTAGTGTTATTGTTAGAGTTAGGGTTAGAGTTACGGTGAGGGTGAGGGTGAGGGTTAGATTTAGGTTTAGGGTGAGGGTTAGGGTGAGGGTGAAGTTTAGGGTTAGAGTTGGAGTTAGGGGGAGGGTTAGGGGGAGGGATAGGTTGAGGTTTAGGGTTAGTGTTACAGTTGGGTTTAGGATTAGGGTTATGGTGAGGCTGAGTGTGAGGGTTAGGGTTAGGATTAGGCTTAGGCTTAGGGTTAGGCTGAGAGTGAGGGTGGGGTTGAGGATTAGGTTAAAGGTGATGGTTAGGGTTAGGGTTAGGTTTAGGGTTAGGATTAGGGTTAAGATGATGTCTAGGGTGAGGGTGAGGGTTAGGGTTAGGGTTAGGCTTAGGGTTACGGTCAGGGTGAGTGTTAGGATGAGGGTTAGGCTTAGGGTGAGGTTTAGGATGAGGGTGCAGGTAAGGGTAAAGGTGAGAGGCTGAGAGTGAGGATTAAGTTAAGGGTGAGGGTTAGGTTTAGGGTGAGGGTTAGGGTTCGGGTTAAGGTGAGGGTGAGGTTTATATTGAGGATTAGTTTTAGGGTTAGTGTGAGGTTTAGGATGAGGATGAGGGTTAGGGTTAGGGTGAGGGCTAGGGTGAGGGTGAGGGGGAGGGTTAGTGTGAGTGCTACTGTTAGGGTTAGGTTTAGTGTTAGGGTGAATTTAAGTGTTAGGGTGAGGGTTAGGTTTAGAGTGAGTGTTATGTTTAGAATGAGGGTTAGGGTTAGGGTTAGGGTTACTATTAGGGTTAGGATTAGGTTTACTGTTAAGTTGAGTGTGAGGTTTAGGGTTAGGTTGAGGGTTAGGTTTATGTTTAGTGTTAGGGTTAGAGTTAGGGTTAGGGTGAGGGTGAGGTTTAGGGTTAGAGTTAGCTTTTGTGTTAGGGTTAGGGTTAGGTTGAGTGTTAGTGTGAGGGTTAGGTTTAGGCTTAAGCTTAGGCTTAGGGTTAGGCTTAGGCCGAGCATGAGGGTCAGGGTTAGGGTTAGGGTTAGGGTGAGGGTTAGGGTTAGGGTTAGTGTGAGGGTTAGGATGAGGTTTAGGGTTAGGATTAGGGTTAGGGTGAGGGCTAGTCTGAGGGTTACTGTGAGGGTTAGGGTTAGGTTTAGGATTAGGTGTAGGTTGAGGGTGAGTGTCAGGGTTAGGGTTAGGGTTAGTCTTAGGGTTAGGGTGAGGGTTAGGGTTAGGATTTGGTTTAGGGTGAGGGGGAGAATTTGGGTTAGTGTGAGTGCTAGTGTTAGGGTTAGGTTTAGTGTTAGGGTGAATTTAAGTCTTAGGGTGAGGGTTAGGTTTAGGGTGAGTATTATGGTTAGAATGAGGGTTAGGGTTAGGGTTACTGTTAGGGTTAGGTTTAGGTTTACTGTTAAGGTGAGTGTGAGGTTTAGGGTTAGGTTGAGGGTTAGGTTTATGTTTAGGGTTAGGGTTATATTTAGGGTTAGGGTGAGGGTGAGGTTTAGGGTTAGAGTTAGCTTTTGTGTTAGGGTTAGGGTTAGGTTGAGGGTTAGTGTGAAGGTTAGGTTTAGGCTTAAGCTTATGCTTAGGGTTAGGCTTAGGCCAAGCATGAGGGTGAGGGTGAGGGTTAGAGTTAGGGTGAGGGTTAGGGTTAGGGTTATGGTGAGGGTTAAGATGAGATTTAGGGTTAGTATTAGGGTTAGGATGAACGCTAGTTTGAGGGTTACTGTGAGGGTTAGGGTTAGGTTTAGTATTAGGTGTAGGTTGAGGGTGAGTGTGAGGATTAGGGTTAGGGTTAGGGTTAGTGTTAGGGTGAGTGTTCGGGTTAGGGTTTGGTTTAGGGTGAGGGGGAGGGTTAGGGTTAGGGTTAGGGTGAGGGTGAGGGAGAGGTTTAGATTTAAGGTTAGTGTGAGTGTTAGGGTTATGGTGAGGGTTATGGTTAGGGTGAGTGTTAGGGTTAAGGTTAGGTTTAGGGTGAGCACTAGGGTGAGGGTGAGGTTTAGGGTTAGGGTGAGGGTGAGGTTTAGGGTGAGGGTGAGGTTTAGGGTTAGTGTGAGGTTTATGGGTAGGGGTAGGGTGAGGGTTAGCGTTAGGGTGAGGGTTAGTGTTAGGGTGAGGGTTAGGTTTAGGGTTAGGTTTAGAGTGACGGTTAGGGTGAGCATTAGGGTTAGGATTAGTGTTAGGGTATGTGTCAGGGTGAGTGTTAGGGTTAGGGTAAGGTTGATGTTGAGGGTTAGTGTTAGGGTGGTTTAGTGTTGGGGTTAGGGTTAAGATTAGGGTTAAGGTGATGCTGAGTGTGAGGGTTAGAGTTAGTGTTAGCCTTAGGGTTAGGCTGAGTCTGAGGCTGAGGGTGAGGGTTAGATTAAGGGTGAGGGTTAGGTTTAGGGTGAGAGTGTGGGTTAGTATGAGTGATAGGTTTAAGATTTGGGTTAGGATATATGCTAGGGTGAGGGTTCAGTTTAGGGTTAGGGTGAGGTTTAGGGTTAGGGTTAGGGTCAGTGTTAGGGTTAGGGTGAAGGTTTGGGTTAGGGATAGAGTTACGGTGAGGGTGAGGTTTAATGTTAGGTTTATGGTTAGTGTTATTCTTAGGTTTAGGGTTAGGGTTAAGGTTAAGGTAAGGGTGAGGGTGAGGGTGATGTTGAGGGTCAGGTTTAAGGTTAGGATGAAGTTTAGAGTTAGGGTTAGGGTTAGGGTGATTGTGAGGGTTAGTGTTAGGGTTAGGGTGAGGTTTAGGATTAGGGTTAAGCGTAGCGTTAGGATGAGGGTGAGGGTTAGGGTTCAGGTTCGGGTGAGGGTGAGGGTTAGGGTTAGGGTTAGGGTTAGGTTGAGGTTTAGGGTTAGGGTGAGGCTTATGGTTAGTGTGAGGGTTAGGGTTTGGGTTAGGTTTATTGTTAGGGTTAGGGTTACGGTTACGGTTACAGTGAAGGTGAGGGTGAGGTTTAGGGTTAGGGTTAGAGTTAGGGTTAGGGTGAGGGTTAGGTTGAGGGTTAGGGTTAGGGTTAGTGTTAGGGTTAGGGTTAGTGTGAGAGTTAGGGGGACGTTCAGGGTTATAGGATTAGGGTTTGAATTAGAGTTAGGGTGAGGGTGAGTGTGTGTGTTAGGGTTTGGTTTTGGGTTAGGTTTAGGGTTAAGGTGAGGTTTTGGATGAAGGTTAGGGTTACAATGAGGGTGAGGGTGAGGTTTAGTGTGAGGGTTAGGGTTAGGTTTAGGGTTAGGGTGAGGGTGAGTGTTAGGATTAGGGTTAGGGTTAGGGTTAAGGTTAGGTTTAGGGTTAGGATTAGTGTTATTGTTAGGGTTAGGGTTAGAGTTACGGACAGCATGAGGATGAGGGTTACGTTTAGGGTTAGGGTGAGGTTTAGGGTTGGGGTTATGGTGAACGTGAGGGTTAGGGTAAGATTGAGGGCTATTGTTAAGGTTGGGTGAGGGTTAGGGTTAGGTTTAGGGTGATGGTTAGGATGAGGATTAGGGTTAGGATTAAGATTAGGGTGAAGGCTACGGTGAGGGTGAGGGTTAGGGTTAGTGTTAGGGTGAGGTTTAGGGTTAGAGTTATGGTTAGGGTGAGGGTTAGGATGAGGGTTAGGGTTACGGTAAGGGTGAGGGTTAGGGTTAGGGTAGGTTTGGGGTTAGGGTTAGGTTTAGGTTTAGGATTAGTGTTATTGTTAGGGTTAGGGTTAGATTTAAGGTGAGGGTGACAGTGAGGTTCAGGCTTAGGCTTATGCTTAGGGATAGGCTGAGTGTGAGGTTGAGGGTGAGGGTTAGGCTTAGGGTGATGGTTAGGTTTACATTTAGGGTTAGCATTAGGATGAGGTTTACGGTAAGGGTAAATGTGAGGTTTAGTCTGTGGGTGAGGATTAAATTAGGATGAGGGTAAGGGTTAGGTTTAGGTTTAGGGTAAGGATGAGGGTTAGGGTTAGGGTGAGGGTTAGATTGAGGATTAGGGTTAGGGTTAGTGTGAGGTTTAGGGTGAGTATGAGGGTTAGGGTTAGAGTGAGGGTGAGGTTTAGATTTAGTGTTAGGGTGAGGGCTAGGGTCAGGGTGAGGGTTAGGGTTAGTGTTAGGGTGAGGTTTAGGATTAGGGTGAGGGTTAGGATTAGTGTGAGTGTTAGAGTTAGGTTTAGGGTTAGTGTTAGGGTGAGGGTAATTGTTAGGGTGAGGGTAATTGTTATGGTGAGGGTGAGGGTTTGTGTTAGGGTTATTGTTAGGGTTAGGGTTAGGGTTACGGTTACAGTGAAGGTGAGGGTGAGGGTTAGGTTTAGGGTGAGAGTTAGGGTTAGGGTGAAGATTAGGTTGAGGTTAAGGGTTAGGATTAATGTTAAGGTTAGGGTTAGTGTGAGAGTTATGGGGACGTTCAGGGGTAGGGTTAGGGTCAGGATTAGAGTTAGGGTGAGGGTGAGTGTGTGTGTTAGGGTTTGGTTTTGGGTTTGGGTTAGGTTTAGGATTAGGATTACGATTAGGGTTATGGTGAGGGTGAGGTTCATGGTTAGACTTAGGTTTAGGGGGAGGGTTAGGTCGAGGGTTAGGGTTAGGGTTATTGTTAGGGTTATGGTTATTTTGAGGGTTAGGTTGAGGTTTACCGTTAGGGTTAGGGTTAGGGTGAGGGTGGGTTTTAGGGTTAGAGTTAGGGTTAGGGTGAGGCTGAGGGTGAGGGTTAGGGTTAGGGTTAGTTTTAGAGTTAGGGATAGGGTGAGGGTTAGGGTGAGGGTGATGGTTAAGCTTAGGGTTAGGATTAGGATTAGGATAAGGGTGAGTGTGAGGGTTAGGTTTAGGGATAGGGTTAGGCTTAGGGTTTTGCTGAAGGCGAGGGTGAGGGTGAGGATTTGGTTTAGGTTGAGTGATAGGATTAGGGATAGGGTGAGAGTTAGGGTTCGGGTTAAGTTTAGGGTTAGGCTGAGGGTTAGGTTTGGTGTTATGGTGAACGTATTGGTAAGGGTAAGGTTGAGGGCTATTCTTAAGGTTAGGTTGAGGGTTAGGGTTATGTTTAGGGTGATGGTTAGGATGAGGATTAGGGTTAGGATTAAGATTAGGGTGAAGGCTACGGTGAGGGTGAGGGTTAGGGTTAGTGTTAGGGTGAGGTTTAGGGTTAGGGTTAGGGTTAGGGTGAGGGTTAGGATGAGGGTTAGGGTTACGGTAAGGGTGAGGGTTAGGGTTAGGGTGAGGGTTAGGGTTAGGTTTAGGATTAGGTTTAGGGTGAGGGTGAGGTTTAGGATTAAGTTAGGTTTGGGGTTAGGGTTTGGTTTAGGTTTAGGATTAGTGTTATTGTTAGGATTAGGGTTAGATTTAAGGTGAGGGTGACGGTGTGGTTCAGGCATAGGCTTACGCTTAGGGATAGGCTGAGTGTGAGGTTGAGGGTGAGGGTTAGGGTTAGGGCGATGTTTAGGTTTATGTTTAGGGTTAGCATTAGGATGAGGTTTATGGTAAGGGTAAATGTGAGGTTTAGGCTGTGGGTGAGGATTAAGATTAGGATGAAGGTAAGGGTTAGGTTTAGGTTTAGGGTAAGGATGAGTGTTAGGGTTAGGGTGAGGGTTAGATTGAGGATTAGGGTTAGGGTTAGTGTGAGGTTTAGGGTGAGTATGAGGGTTAGGGTTAGGGTGAGGCTGAGGGTGAGAATTAGTGTTAGGGTGAGGGCTAGGGTCAGGGTGAGGGTTAGGGTTAGGGTTAGGGTGAGGTTTAGGATTAGGGTGAGGGTTAGGGTTAGTGTGAGGGTTAAAGATAGGGTTGGGTTTAGTGTTAGCGTGAGGGTAATTGTTAGGGTGAGGGTTAGGGTTAGGGTGAGGGTTAGGGTGGGGGTGACAGTTAGGGTAAACGTGAAGGTTAGACTGAGGGTGAGGGTTACGGTTAGGGTGAGGGTTAGGGTTAGGGTGAGGGTTAGTGTTAGTGGTGGGGTGAAGGTGCGGTTTAGATTGAGGATTTGTGTTAGGGTTAGTGTGAGGTTTAGGGTGAGGATGAGGGTAAGGTTTAGGGTGAGGGCTAGGTTGAGGGTGAGGGTTAGGGTTAGGGTTAGGATGAGGTTTAGGTTTAGGTTTAGGGTTAGAGTTAGGGTTAGGATTAGAGTGAGGCTTAGGGTTAGTGTTAGAGTTAGTGTTAGGGTTAGTTTTAGGGTGAGCGATAGGTTTAGGCTTAGGCTTAGGCTGAGCATGAGAGTGAGGGTTAGGGTTAGGATTAGGGTGAGGGTTAGGTTTAGAATTAGGGTGAGGTTTAGGATGAGGTTTCGGGTCAGGTTTAGGGTTAAGTTCACGGCTAGGGTGAGGGTTAAGGTAAGGGTTAGGGTTAGTGATAGGGTTTGGTTTAGGATTAGGTTTAGGGTGAGGGTGAGTGTGAGGGTTAGGGTTAGTGTTAGGCCTAGGCTTAGGGTTAGGGTGAGGGTTAAGTTTAGGTTTTGGGTTAGGGTGAATGTGAGGCTGAGGATTAGGGTTAGGTTTAGGGTTAGTGTTAGGTTTAGGGTTAGGGTTAGGCTTAGGGTTAGTCTGAGGGTGACAGTGGGGTTGAGGATTAGGGTTAGGGTTAGCGTTCGGGATTGGGTTATTGTTAGTGTTATGGTTATGGTTCAGTTTGCGGTGAGGGTGAGGCTAAGGGTGAGGGTTATGATTAGGGTTAGGGTTAGGCTTAGGCTTAGGGTTAGGCTAAGTGTGACAGTGGGGGTGAGGATTTGGTTTAGGGTTAGGGTTAGGTTTATTGTTAGTGTTATGGTTAGTGTTATGTTTGTGGTGAGGGTTATGGTTAGGGTTAGGGTTAGGGTTAGGTTTAGGCTTATTGTTAGGGTTAGGGTTAGAGGTACGGTGAGGTTGAGGGTGAGGGTGAGGGTAAGTGTTAGGGTGAGGTTTAGGGATAGGGTTAGGTTTAGGTTGAGGGGAGGTTTAGGGTTAGACTTAGGGTTAGGGCGAGGTTTAGCGTGAGGGTTAGGGTTAGGGTTATGGTGAGGGTTAGGTTGAGGTTTAGGGTAAGGCTTAGGCTTAGGCTTAGGCTTAGGCTGAGCGTGAGGTTGATGGTTAGGGTTAGGTTTAGGGTGATGTTTAGGTTTACAGTTAGGGTGAGGTTTAGGATGAGGTTTAGGGTTAGGGTGATGGTTAGGGTGTGGATGATGTTAAGGGTAAAGGTGAGGTTTAGGCTGAGGATGAGGGTTTAGATAAGGGTGAGTGTTAGCTTTAGGGGTAGTATAAGGGTTAAGGTTAGGTTAGGGTTAGGGTTAGTGTTTAGTGAGGGTTAGATTGAGGATTAGGTTTAGGGTTAATGTGATGCTTAGGGTAAGGATGAGGGTTAGGGTTAGGGTGAGGGTAAGGGTTAGAATTAGGGTTAGGGTGAGGGCTAGAGTGAGTGTGAGGGTTAGGGATAGTGTTAGGGTTTAGGTGAGGTTTAGGATTAGGGTGAGGGTTAGGGTTAGTGTGAGGGTGAGTGTTAGGTTTAGGGTTAGTGTTAGGGTGAGTGTGTTATGGTGAGGGTTAGGGTTAGGGTGAGTGTGAGGGTGAGGTTTATGGTTAGATATAGGGTTAGGGGGAGGGTTAGGGTGAGGGTTAGGTTTAGGGTCAATGTTATGTTTAGGGAGAGGGTGAGGTTTAGGTTTAGGTTTAGTGTTAGGATTAGGGTTAGTGTTAGTGTGAGGGTTAGTGTTAGGTTTAGGTTTAGTGTTAGGGTGAGGGTAAGTGTGAGAGTGAGGGTTTGGGTTAGGGTGAGGGTTATGTTTAGGGTGAGGGTTGGGATTAGGTTTAAGTTTATTGTTAGGGTGAGGTTTAGGTTTACGGTGAGGGTGAGGGTGAGGGTGAGGGTTAGGGATAGGGTGAAGTTTAGGTTTTGGGTTAGGGTTAGAGTTAGGTTTAGGGTGAGGGTGAACTTTAGGGTTAGATTTAGTGTTAGGGTGAGGGTGAGGTTGAGGTTTAGGGTTAGGGTTAGTGTTAGGGTTAGTGTTAGGGTTAGAGTTAGGAGGAGTGTTAGGGTTGGGGATAGGGTTAGGATTAGGGTTAGGGTGAGGGTGAGTGTGTGTGTTAGCGTTAGCTTTAGGGTTAGGCTTAGGGTTACGCTGCACGTGAGGTTGAGGGTGAGGCTCAGGATTAGGGTGAGGGTTAAGGTTAGGGTTAGGGGAGGGTTAGTGTGAGGGTTAGGGTTAGGATTAAGGTTAGGGGGAGGGGCTAGGGTGATGGTTAGTTTTAGGGTTAGGGTTAGGTTTAGGTTTCGGTTTAGGGTTAGGGTTAGGGTAAGGGTGAGGATGAGATTTAGGGTTAGAGTTCAGCTTAGGGTTAGGCTGAGGGTGTGTGTTAGGGTTAGGGTTAGTGATGGGGTTAGGTTGAAGGTGAGGGTTAGGGTGAGTGTGAATATTAGGGTTAGGTTTAGGATTAGGATTAGGGTTAGTGTTAGGGTGAGTTTGAGGGTTAGGATTAGGGTTAGACTTAGGCTTAGGCTGAGGCTGAGGGTGAGGGTGGAGGTGAGGGTTAGGGTGAGGGTTAGGTTTAGTGTTAGGGTGAGAGTTGGGGTTCAGGTTAAGATTAGGTTTACGGTGAGCATTAGGGTAAGGGGTACAGTGAGGATGAGGTTTAGGTTTAGGGTTAGATTTAGGGTTAGGGGAGGGTTAGTTCGTGAGTTAATGTTAGGGTTAGGGTTAGGGTAAAGGTTAGGTTGAGGGTTAGGTTGAGGTTAAGGGTTAGGGTCAGGGTTAGGGTTAGGATTAGGCTTAGGGTGAGGGTGATTGTGAGGGTAAGGGTTAGGGTTACGCTTAGGCTTAGGGTTAGGCTGAGTGTGAGGGTGGGTGTGAGGATTAGGGTTAGGGTTTGGGTTAGGGTTAGAGTTAGGTTTAGGGTTAGGGTGAGGTTTGGGTTAGAGTTAGGGTTAGGGTGAGGGTTAGGTTGAGGGTTAGGGTTAGGGTTAGGGTGCGACTTTGGGGGAGGTTTAGGGTTAGGGATAGGTTTAGGATTCGGGTTAGGTTGAGTGTGAGTGTGTGGGTTTGGTTTAGGTTTAGGGTTAGGCTTAGGGTTAGGCTGAGGGTGAGGGTTAGGGTTAGGGTGAGGTTTAGGGTTAAGTTTAGGGTTAGGGTGAGGGTTAGGGTGAGGATGAGGGTTAAGGTTAGCATGAGTGTTAGGGTTAGAATTAAGGTTAGGGTGTGGGTTCTGTTATGTTTAGGGTTAGGGTGAAGTTTAGGGTTATGGTGAGGTTTGGGTTTAGTGTGAGGTTTAGTGTTAAGGTGAGGGTAATTGTTAGGGTGCGGTTTAGGGTTAGGGTGAGTGTTATCATTAGGGTGAGGTTTAGGGTTATGGTTAGGTTTATTGTTAGTGTTAGGGTTAAGGTTACGGTTAAGGTGAGGGTTAGGGTGATGATAAGGTTTAGGGTTAGGGTTAGTGTGAGATTTAAGGTTACGGTTAGGGTTAGATTTAGGGTTAGGTTGAAGTTGAGGTTTAGGGTTACAGTTAGGGTTAGGATGAGGGTTATGGTGAGGGTTAGGTTTAGTGTTAGGGTTAGGGTTAGGGTGAGGGTTAGGGTGAGGGTTAGGGTTAGTGATAGGGTTAGGATTAGGTTTAGGGTTTAGATGAGGGTGAGGGTGAGGGCTAGGGTTAGTGTTAGGTTTAGGCTTAGGTTTAGGCTGAGGGTGAGCCTGAACGTGAGGGATAGGTTTAGGGTGCGGGTTACGGTTAGGGTTAGGGTTAGAGTTAGGCTTAAGGTGAGGTTTAGGGTTAGGGTTAGGGTTAAGTTTCTGGTAATGGTGAGGGTTAGAGTTAGCATTAGGCTAAGAGTGAGGGGTAGGGTTAGGTTTAGGGTGAGTGTTAGCGTTAATGTGAGGTTTAGGGTTAGGGTTAGGGTTAGTTTGAGGGTTAGGTTGAGGGTTAGGGTTTGGGTTAGGATTAGGGTGAGTATGAAGTTTAGGGTGAAGTTTAGGTTAGGCTTAGTGTTAGGATTAGGGTGAGGTTAAGGGTTAGGGTGAGGGTTAGTCTTAGGGTTAGGGTGAGGGTTAAGATGAGCTTTAGGGTTTCAGTGAGGGTGAGGGTTAATGTTAGGGTGAGGGTTAGGTTTAGGATTATGGTTAGGGTGATGGTGATGTTTAAGATTAGGATTAGGGTTATTGTAAGTGTTATTTTTAGGGTTACATTTGCAGTGAGGCTGAAGGTTAGGGTTAGGTTTAGGGTTAGTTTTAGGGTTAGGATTAGTGTTAATGTTAGGGTTAGGTTTAGACTTATTTTTTGGGTGAGGGTGGGGGTGAGGATGAGGGTTAGCGTTAGGGATAGGGTGAGGTTTAGGGTTAGAGTTAGGATTAGGGATAGGGTCAGGGTGAGGTTTAGGGTTAGACTTAGGTTGAGGGGGAGGGTTAGGGTGAGGGTTAGGGTTAGGGTTAGGGATAGGATTTGGGTTAGGGTGAGGGTGTGTGTGAGGGTTAGGGTTATGATTAGGCTTAGGCTTAGGGTTAGGCTGAGGGTGAGGGTGGGTTTGAGTATTAGGCTTAGGGTGATGGTGAGCCTTAGGTTTAGGGTGAGGGTTAGGATGAGGTTTATGGTTAGGATTAGTGTTAGGGTAAGGGCTAGGGTGAGGGTGAGGGTTAGGGTTATGGTTAGGTTTAGGCTGAGGGTGATGGTGAGGGTGAACTTTAGGGTTATGGTGATGGATAGGGTTAGTGTAAGGGTGAGGGTTAGGATGTGGGTTCGGGTTAGGGTGAGGGTTAGTAGGAGTGTGACGGTAAGAGTAAAAGTGAGGGTTACAGTAAGGGTGAGGGTTAGGGTAAGGGTTAGGGTTAGGGTTAGATTGAGGATTAAGGTTAGGGGTAATGTGAAGTTTAGGGTGAGGATGAGGGTTGGGGTGAGGTTTAGGGTTAGAATTAGGGTTAGGGTGAGTTCTAGCATTAGGGTGAGGGTTAGGGTTAAGGTTAAGTTTAGGGTGAGGTTTAAGGTGAGGGGTAGGGTTAGGTTTAGGGTGAGGGTTAGGTTTAGTTTGAGGGTTATGGTTCGGGTGAGTGTGAGGGTGAGGTTAAGGTTTATGGAGAGGGTTAGGGTGAGGGTGAGGGTTAGGGTTAGTGTTAGGGTGAGGATGAGGTTTAGGATTAGGTTTAGGTTTAGGGTGAGGTTTAGGGTGAGGGTGAGGGTTAAAGTTAGGGTTAGGTTTGTGGTGTGGGTAAGTGATAGCATGAGGGTTAGGGTTAGTGTTAGAGTTAGCATTAGGTTTAGGGTGAGGGTTAGGTTTAGGGTTAGGGTGAGGGTGCGGGTGAGAGTGAGGGTTAAGGTGAGGATTAGGATGAGTTTTAGGGTTAGGGTGAGAGTTAAGGTTACGTTAGCTTGAGGGTGAGGGTGAGGGTAAGGGTTAGGGTGAGGGTTAGGTTTACGATGAGAATTAGTTTTATGTTTAGGGTGAAATTTAGGGTTAGGGTGAGGGGTAGGGTTGGGGTGGGATTAGGATTAGGGTTAGGTTGAGGGTGAGTGTGAGGGTTAGTTTTAGGGTTAGGGTTTGGCTTAGGTTTAGGCTTAGGGTGAGGTTGAGGGTTAGGGTTAGGGTGAGGTTAAGGTTTATGGTTTGGATTATGGTTAGGGTGCAGGCTAGGGTGAGGGTGAGAGTTAGGGTTAGGGTTAGGCTTAGGCTTAGGGTTAGGCTGAGGGTGAGGGTGGGTGTGAGAAATAGATTTTGGGTGATGGTTAGCGTTAGGGTTAGGGTGAGGGTTAGGATGAGGGTTAGGGTTAGGATTTGGTTTAGGTTTAGGGCTAGGGTGAGGGTGAGGGTTAGGGTTAAAGATAGGGTTAGATTTAGGATTAAGGGTAGGATGAGGGTGAGTGTGAGGGTTAGGGTTAGAGTTAGGCCTAGGCTTAGCTTTAGGCTAAGGGTGAGGTTGAGGTTTAGGGTTAAGGTGAGGGTTAGGTTTAGGGTTAGGGTAAGGGTTAGGATGTGGTATAGGGTTAGGATTCGGGTTAGGGTGAGGTCTAGGTTGAGGGTTATGTTTAGGGTTATGTTTAGGGTGAGGTTTAGGTTTCGGGTTAGGTTTTGGTTTAGAGTGAGTGTTAGGGTTAGGGTTACGGTGAGGGTGAGGGTTAGGGTTAGGTTGAGGGTTAGGGTTAGCGTTAGTTTGAGGTTTAGGCTTAGGTTTAGGATGAGGGTTAGGATGAGGCTTATGGTTTGGATTAGGGTTAGGGTGCGGGCTAGGGTGAGTATGAGGGTTAGGTTTAGGGTTAGGCTTAGGCTTATGGTTAGGATGAGGGTGAGGGTGGAGGTGAGAAATAGGTTTTGGGTGGTGGTTAGGGTTAGGGTTAGGGTGAGGGTTAAGATGAGTGTTAGAGTTAGGATTAGTTTTAGGGTTAGGGCTAGGGTGAGGGTGAGGGTTAGGGTTAGGCTTAGGCTTAGGCTTAGGGTTAGGCTGATGGTTAGGGTAAGGGTGAGGGTTAATTTTTGGGTGATGGATAGGGTTAGGGTTAGGGTGAGTGTTAGGATGAGGTTTAGGGTTAGGGTGAGGGTTAGGATGAGCGTGACGATAAGAGTAAATGTGAGGGTTAGGCTGAGGGTGAGTGTTCCCCTAAGGGTGATGGTTAGGATTAGGGTGAAGGTTAGGATAAGGGTTAGGTTGAGGGGTAGGGTGAGGGTGAGGGTAAGGATGAGGTTTAGGGTTAGGATTTGGGTGAGTTTTAGGGTTATGGTGAGGGTTATTGTTAGGGTGAGGGTTAGCATTAGGGTTATCCTTAGGGTTAGGGTGAGGGTTAGGCTGAGGGTTAGGCTTAGGATTAGGGTGAGGGTTAGGGTGAGGGTTAGGGTGAGGGTGAAGGTTAGGGTTCTGGTGAGGGTTGGTGTTATTATTAGGGTTAGGGTCAGGTTTAGGGTGACGGTGAGCTTTAGAGTGAGGGTTGGGGTGAGGGTTAGCGTTAGGGTTAAGGTGAGGGTTAGGATAATGGGTAGGGTTAGGGTTAGGGTGAGGGTTAGATTGAGGATTAGGTTTAGGGTTAATATGAGGTTTAGGGTGAGGATGAGGTTTAGGGTTAGGTTGAGGATTAGGGTTAGAATTAGGGTTAGGGTGAGGGCTAGGGTGAGGTTTAGGGTTAGGGTTAGGGTTAGGGTAGGGTTTAAGGTTAGGGTGAGGGTGAGGTTAAGGTTTAGGGTGAGGGTTAGTGTGGGGGTGAGGGTTAGGGTTAGGGTTAGGATTAGGGTGAGGGTAAGGTTGAGGGTTAAGGTGAGTGTTAGGGTGACGGTGAGGGTGAGGGTTAGGGTTGGGGTTAGGGTTAGAGTGAAGTTTAGGTTGAGGGGTAGTGTTAGGTTTAGGGTGAGGATTAGGGATAGTGTGAGGGTTAGGGTTTGAGTGAGGGTACGGGTCAGGTGAGGTTTAGGGTTAGGGTGAGGGTTAGCATTAGGGTTAGGGTCAGGTTTAATGTTAGGTTGGAAGTGAGTGTTAGGGTTAGTGTTAGGGTTAAGGTAAGTGATTGGGTTAGGGTTAGGGTGAGGGTTATGTTTAGGGTGATGTGTAGAATGAGGTTGAGGGTTAGGGTGAGGGTGACAATGAAGGTTAAGGTATGGATGCTGGTTAGTGTTAGGGTAAGTGTTAATGTTACGGTGAGGGTTAGGGTGACGGTGAGGGTAAGGGTTAGGTTTATGGTGAGGGTTAGGGTTAGAGTTAGGGTGAGGGGTAGGGTTAGAGTTAAGGTTACGGTTAGTGTGAGGGTTAGCGTTAGGGTGAGGATAAGGTAAGTATGAGGGTTGGAGTGAAGGTGAGGTTTACGGTTACTGTTAGGGTGAGGGTTAAGCTTAGGGTTATGTTTATTTTGAGGGTGAGTGTTTGAGTTAGGATGAGTGTTCTTGAGAGTGTGAGAGTTAGGGTTTGGGTGAGGGTTAGGGTTAGGGTGAGTGTTAGGGTGATGGTGAGGGTGAGGGTTAGGGTTGGGGCTAGGGTTAGAGTGAGAAGTAGGGTGAGGTGTAGGGTTAGGCTTAGGGTGAGAGTTAGGTTTACTGTGAGGGTTAGGGTTAGGGTGAGGTTTAGGGTTACTGTGAGTGTTCAAGTTAGGATTAGGCTTAGTGTTAGGGTGAGGGTAAGGGTTAGGTTGAGGGTTAGGGTTAGGGTTAATGTGAGGGTTGGGGTTAGCGTTAGGCTTAGGCATAGGTTTAGGCTGAGGGTGATGGTGAGGGTGAGGGTTAGTGTTATGGTGATAGATATGTTTAGGTTTAGGGTGAGGGTTAGGATGAGGGTTCGTGTTAGGGTGAGGGTTAGTATGAGCCTGAGGGTTACAGTAAGGGTGAGGGTTAGGTTTAGGTTGAAGGTTAGTGTAAGGGTTAGGGTTAGGGTTAGATTGAGGATTATGTTTAGGGGTAGTGTGAGGTTTAGGGTGACGATGAGGGTTAGGGTGAGGTTTAGGGTTAGAATTAGGGTTAGGGTGAGGGCTAGCATGAGGCTGAGGGTTGGGGTTAGGGTTAAGTTTAGTTTGAGGGTTAGGGTGAGGGGTAGGGTTAGGTTGAGGGTGAGGGTTAGGTTTAGGGTGAGGGTTACGGTTAGGGTGAGGGTGAGGGTGAGGGTAAGGGTTATTGTGAGGGTTAGGGTGAGGGTGAGGTTTAGGGTGAGGTTGAGCGTTAGGATTAGGTTTAGGGTTAGGGTGAAGTTTAGGGTGAGGTTGAGGGTTAAGGTTAGGGTTAGGTTTATGGTGTCGGTAAGTGATAGCCTGAGGGTTAGGGTGAGTGTTACAGTTAGCATTAGGGTTAGGTTTAGGTTTAGGGTGAGGTTGCAGGTGAGAGTGAGGTTTAAGGTCAGGATTAGGGTGTGGTTTAGGGTTAGGGTGAGGGTTAGGGTTAGGGTTAGTGTGAGGGTGGCGTTGAGGGTGACGATTAGGGTTAGAGTTACGGTGAGGGTTCGGTTAATTTTGAGGTTTAGGGTGAGGATGAGGTTAAGGGTTAGGGTGAGGTGTTATTCCTAGGGTTAGGGTTAGGGTTACGGTTACTGTGAGGGTGAGTGTGGGGGTCAGGGCTAGGGTGACGTTTAGTGTTAGGGTTATGGTTAGAGTTAGGGTTAGTGTGAGGATGAGGTTTAGGGGTAGAGTTATGTTTAGGGTGGGGGTTAGTGTGAGGGTTAGGTTTAGGGTAAGGTTTAGGGTGGGGGTGACGGTAAGGATAAAGGTGAGAGTTAGGCCAAGGGTGAGGGTTACGGTAAGGGTGAGGGTTAGGGTTATGGTGAGGGTTAGGGAAAATGTTATGGTGAGGGTGAGGGTTAGATTGAGTATTAGTGTTAGGGTTAGTGTTAGGTTTAGTGTCAGGATGAGGGTTAGGGTTAGGGTGAGGGCGAGGTTGAGGGTGAGGGTTAGGGTTAGTGTTAGTGTGTGGTTTAGGGTTAGGGTGATGGTTAGGGTTAGTGTGAGGTTTAGTGTTAGGGTTAGGGTTAGTGTTAGGTTGGAAGTTAGGGTGAGGGTTAGGGTGAGTGTTAGGGTTAAGGTAAGTGATAGGTTTAGAGTTAGGGTGAGGGTTATGTTTAGGGTGATGTGTAGAATGAGGGTGAGGCTTAGGGTGAGGGTGACAGTGAAGGTTAAGTTATTGATGAGGGTTAGAGTTAGGGTGAGGGTTAATGCTACGGTGAGTGTTAGGGTGAGGGTGAGGGTAAGGGTTAGGTTTATGGTGAGGGTGAGGGTTAGAGGTATGGTGAGGGGTAGGGAAAGAGTTAAGGTTAGGGTTAGTGTGAGGGTTAGGGTTAGGGTGAGGAGAAGGTAAGCGTGAGGGTTGGAGTGAGGGTGAGGTTTAGGGTTACTGTTAGTGTGAGGGTTAGGGATACGGTTATGGTGAGGGTTAGGCTTAGGGTTATGTTTATTTTGAGGGTGAGTGTTTGAGTTAGGATGAGTGTTCTTGAGAGTGTGAGAGGGTTTGGGTGAGGGTTAGGGTTAGGTTGAGTGTTAGGGTGACGGTGAGGGTGAGGGTTAGGGTTGGGGTTAGGGTCAGAGTGAGGGGTAGGGTGAGGTGTAGGGTTAGGGTTAGGGTGAGTGTTACGTTTACTGTGAGGGTTAGGGTTAGGGTGAGGTTTAGGGTTACTGTGAGGGTTCCAGTTAGGATTAGGCTTAGTGTTAGGGTGAGGGTAAGGGTTAGGTTGAGGGTTAGGGTTAGAGTGAGGGTTAGGGTTAATGTGAGGGTAAGGGTTAGGGTGAGGGTTAGGGTTAGGGTGATGTTTAGGGTGAGGTTGAGGGTTAGTGTGAGTGTGAGTGTGAAGGTTCGGATGAGTGTTTGGGTTAGGTTTAGGTTGAGGTTGAGGGTGAGGGTGAGGCTTAGGGTTAGTTTTAGGGTAAGGCTGAGTGTGAGGGTTAGGGATAGGCTTAGGCTTAGGCTGAGGTTAAGGGGAGGGTTAGGGTTAGTGTTAGGTTTAGGGTTAGTGTTAGGGTTATGTTGAGGCTTAGGGTTAGGTTAGAGGTTACGGTTAGGGTGAGGGTGAGGGTTAGGGTTAGGGATAGGTTTAGGTTGAGGATGAGCGTGAGGGTTAGGGTTAGGATTAGGGTTAGGGTGAGCCTGAGGGTGAGGGTGAGGGTGAGGTTTAGGGTTAGGGTGAGGGTTAGGCTAAGGGTTAAGGTGAGCGTTAGGTTTAGGGTGATGTTTAGTTTGAGGGTGAGGGTTAGGGTGAGGTTGAGGGTGAAGTTTTGGTTGAGGGTTTGGGTTAGGGTTAAGGTGAGGGTGAAGGTGAGGGTGAGGGTGAGGTTTAGGGTTAGGGTTAAGCTTAGGGTGAGGGTGATTGTGAGGTTTAGGGTTAGGGTTATGGTTAGGCTTAGGTTTAAGCTGAGGTTAAGGTGAGTTTGAGGGTTAGGGTTAGGGTGACTGTGAACATTAGGGTTAAGGTTAGGGATAGGAAGAGGGTTAGATGAGGGTGAGGGTTAGGGTTAGGGTGAGTGTTAGGCTTAGGGTTAGGGTGAGGGTGAGGGTGGGGTTGAGTATTAGGCTTAGGGTGATGGTTAGCATTAGGGTTAAGGTGAGGGTTAGGATGAGGGTTAGCGGTAGGATTAGGGTTTGGGTGAGGGCTAAGGTGACAGTGAGTGTTAGGGTTAGGGTTAGGCTTAGGCATAGGTTTAGGCTGAGGGTGATGGTGAGGGTGAGGGTTAGTGTTATGGTGATGGATATGGTTAGGTTTAGGGTGAGGGTTAGGATGAGGGTTCGTGTTAGGTTGAGGGTTAGTATGAGCCTGAGGGTTACAGTAAGGGTAATGGTTAGGTTTAGGTTGAGGGTTAGTGTAAGGGTTAGGGTTAGGGTTAGATTGAGGATTAGGGTTAGGGTTAGTGTGAGGGTTAGTGTTAGAATTAGGGTTAGGGTTAGGGTTAGGGTTAGGGTGATGTGTATGTTTATGGTGAGGGTTAGGTTTAGTGTGAGGGTTAGTGTTAGGGTGAGGGTAAATGTTAGGGTGAGGTTTAGCGTTAGGGTGAGGGTTATGGTTAGGGTGAGGTTTATGGTTACGGTTAGGGTTATTGTTAGGGTTAGGGTTAGGTTTATATTTATGGTGAGTTTGAGGGTGAGGGTGAGGTTTAGGGTTAGGGTTAGGGTGAGATTTATGGTTAGGGTTAGGGTGAGATTTAGGGTTAGGGTGAAGTTGAGGTTTCGGGTTAGAGTTAGGGTTAGGGTGAGGGTTAGGGTGAGTGTTAGGGTTAGGGTTAGTGTTAGGGTTAGGCTTAGGGTGAGGGTTAGGGTGAGGGTTAGGTGCACGGATAGGGTAAGTTTAGGATTAGGGTTAAGGTGAGGGTGAGTGTGAGGGTTAGGGTTAGTGTTAAGGTTAGGCTTAGGATTAAGCTGAGGGTGAGGGTGAATGTGAGGGTTAGGGTTAGGGTGCGGGTTAGGGTTAGGTTTAGGGTTAGAGTTAGCCTTAAGGTGAGGTTTATGGTTAGGTTTAGGGTTCTGGTAATGGTGAGGGTTAGAGTTAGCATCAGGGTTAGGGTGAGGGTTTGGGTTATGGTTAGGGTGATTGTTAGGGTTAATGTGAGGTTTAGGGTTAGGGTTAGGGTTAGGGTGAGGGTTAGGTTGAGGGTTGGGGTTTGGGTTAGGATTAGGCAGAGGGTGAGGATTAGGGTGAGATTTAGGTTAGGCTTAGTGTTAGGATTAAGGTGAGGTTAAGGGTTAGGGTGAGGGTTAGGCTTAGGGTTAGGTTGAGAGTTAAGATGAGGGTTAGGGTTTCAGTGAGGGTGAGGGTTAATGTTAGCGTGATGGTTAGGGTTAGCATTAGGGTTAGGGAGTGGGTGATGGTTAGGATTACGGTTAGGGTTGTTGTAAGTGTTATGGTTACTGTTACATTTCCAGTGAGGATGAGGCTGAGGGTGAAGTTTAGGGTTAGGGTTAGGGTTAGTTTTAGGGTTAGGATTAGTGTTAATGTTAGGGTTAGGGTTTGACTTTCAGTTTGGGTGAGGGTGAGGGTGAGGGTGATGGTTAATTTTAGGGTTAGGGTTAGGGTTAGGATTAGGGATAGGGTCAGGGTGAGGTTTAGGGTTAGAGTTAGGTTGAGGGGGAGGGTTAGGGTGAGGGTCAGGGTTAGGGCTAGTGTTAGGGTTAGCATTAGGTATAAGGTGAGGGTTAGGTTGAGGTTTAGGGTTAGGTTTGGGATTAGGTTAGGGTGAGGGTGAGTGTGAGGTTTAGGGTTAGGATTAGGCTTAGGCTTAGGGTTAGGCTGAGGGTGAGGGTGGATATGAGTATTAGGCTTTTTGTGATGTTTATCCTTAGGGTTAGTGTGAGGGTTAGCATGAGGGTTAGGGATAGGATTAGGGTTAGGGTGAGGGCTAGGGTGAGGGTGAGGGTTAGGGTTAGGGTTAGGTTTAGGCATAGGTTTAGGCTGAGGGTGATGGTGAGGTTGAGGGTTAGGGTTATGGTGATGGATATTGTTATTGTTAGAGGGAGGTTTTGGATGAGGGTTCGGGTTAGGGTGAGGGTTAGTATGAGCGTGATGGTAAGAGTAAAGTTGAGGGTTAGGCTGAACGTGAGGGTTACAGTAAGGGTGAGGGTTAGGGTTAGGGTGAGGGTTAGGGTAAGTGTTAAGGTTAGGGTTAGATTGAGGATTAGGGTTAGGGTTAGTGTGAGGTTTAGGGTGAGGATGAGGGTTAGGGTTAGAATTAGGGTTAGGGTGAGGGTTTGCATGAGGGTGAGGGTTAGGGTAAGGGCTAAGTTTAGGGTGAGGGTTAGGGTGAGGTGAAGGGTTAGGTTTAGGGTGAGGGTTAGGTTTAGTGTGAGGGTAATGGTTAGGGTGAGGGTGAGGGTGAGGGTAAGGGTTATGGTGAGGGTTAGGTTGAGGGTGGGGGTTAGGGTTTGATTAGTTTTAGGGTTAGGGTGAGGTTTAGGGTGAGGGTGAGGGTGCAGGTTAGGGTTAGGTTTGTGGTGTGGGTGATAGCATGAGGGTTAGGGTGAGTGTTAGAGTTAGCATTAGGGTTAGCGTGAGGGTTAAGTTTAGGGTTTGGGTGAGGGTGAGGGTGAGAGTTTGGTTTAAGGTGAGGATTAGGGTGAGTTTTAGGGTTAGGTTGAGGGTTAGGGTTAGGGTTAGCGTGAGGGTGACGGTGAGGGTGACGGTTAGGGTTAGAGTTATGGTGAGGGTTCGATTAAGTGTGAGGTTTAGGGTGAGGATGAGGTTAAGGGTTAGTGTGAGGTTTAGGCTGCTTGTGAGGGTTAGGGTTAGGGTTTGGTTTAGGGTGAGGGTTAGTGTGAGGGTTAGGGTTAGGGTTATGCTTAGGGTTAGTTTCAGGGTTAGGCTGAGGGTTAGGATTAGGATTAGGGTGAGGGTTAGGTTGAGGGTTAGGGTGAGGGTGAGGGTTAGTATTAGGGTGAGGGTTACGGTTATTATTAGGGTTAGGGTTAGGTTTAGGGTGACCGTGAGGTTTAGGGTGAGGGTTAGAGTTAGGGTTAATGTGAGGGTTAGGATAAGGGGTAGGGTTATGGATAGGTTTAGGGTTAGGATTAATGTGAGGTTAAGGATTAGGGTGAGGGTGAGGTTTAGGGTTAGGTATAGTGATACGGTTAATGTTACGCTGAGGGTGAGGGTGAGGGTGAGAGTTGGGTTTAGGGTTGGGTGAGGGCTATGGTGAGGGTTAGGGTATGGGTGAGGGTTAGTGTGAGGGTGATTGTAAGGATAAAAGTGAGGGTTAGGCTGAGGGTGAGAGTTAAGATAAGGGTGAGGGATAGGGTTAGGGTGAGGGTTAGGTTAAGGGTTAGGGATAGGGTGAGGGTTAGATTGAGGATTAGGTTAGGGTTAGTGTGAGGTTTGGGGTGAGGATGAGGGTTATGATTAGGTTGAGGGTTAGGTTTAGAATTAAGGTTACAGTGAGGGCTAGGGTGAGGGTGAAGTTTAGCTTTAGGGTTAGGGTGAGGTTTAGGGTTAAGGTGAGAGTTAGGGTTATTGTTAGGGTTAGTGTTAGAGTTAGGGTAGTGTTAGGGTGAGGGGAAGTGTTAGGGTGAGGGTTAGTGTTAGGGATAGGTTATGCTTAGGGTTAAGGTTAGGGTGAGGGTGATTGTGTGGGTTAGGGTTAGGTTTAGGTTTAGGTTTAGGGTTAGGGTTATGCTAAGGGTTAGGTTGAGCTTGAGGATTAGGGTTAGGGTGATGGTTAGGATTAGGTTTAGGGTGAAGGTTAGGATGAGGGTTAGGATGAAGGTGAGGTTTAGGGTTAGGTTTAGGGTGAGGTTTAGGGTTAGGGTTAGGTTGAGGTTGAGGTTTAGGTTTAGAGTTAGGGTTAGGGTTAGGGTGATGGTTAGTGTTAGGGTTAGTGTTAGGTTTAGGGTTAGCGTGAGTGTTAGGGTTAGAGTTAGGGTTAGGGTTATGGTGAGGGTGAGGTTTAGGGTTATGGTGAGGCTTAAGGTTAGTATGAGGTTTAGTGTTAGGGTGAGGGTAAGTGTTAGGGTGAGGGTTAGGATTAGGTTTAGGGTTAGGGTGAGGTTTAGGGTGAGGGTGAGTTTTAAGGTTAGGGATAGGTTTGTGGTGTGGGTAAGTGATAGCATGAGGATAAGGGTGAGGGTTAGAGTTAGCATTAGGGCTAGGGTGAGGTTGAGGGTGAGGATGCAAGTGAGAGTGAGGGTTAGGGTGAGGATTAGGGTGAGGTTTAGTGTTAGGGTGAGGGTGAGGGTTAGGGTGAGTGTTAGGATTAGGGTTATCCTTAGGGTTAGGGTGAGGGTTAGGCTGAGGTTTAGGCTGAGGGTTAGGCTTAGGATTAGGGTGAGGGTTAGGGTGAGGGTGAAGGTTAGAGTTCTGGTGAGGTTTAGGATTATTATTAGGGTTAGAGTCAGCTTTAGGGTGACGGGGAGGTTTAGGCTGAGGGTTGGGGTGAGGTTTAGCGTTAGGGTTAAGGTGAGTGTTAGGATAAGGGGTAGGGTTAAGTTTATGGTGAGGGTTAGGTTTAGTGTGAGAGTTAGATTTAAGGTTAGGGTTGGGATTAGTGTGAGGGTAAGAATTAGGGTGATGGTTAGGGTGAGGGTGAGGTTTAGTTTTAGGAATAGTGATAGTGTTATTAGGCTGAGGGTGAGGGTGAAGGTGAGGGTGAGGGTTAGGGTTAGGTTTAGGGTGAGGGCTAGGGTGAGGGTTAGGGATATGGTGAGTGTTAGGGTGAGGGTTATGGTAAGGGTAAAGGTGAGGGTTAGGCTGAGGGTGAGGTTTAATATAAGCGTGAGTTTTAGTGTTAGGGTGAGGGTTAGGGTAAGGGTTTGGGTTAGGGTTAGGGTGAGGGTTAGACTGATTTTTAGGGTTAGGGTTAATGTGAGGATGAGGGTTAGGGTTAGGGTGAGGGTGAGGGTTACTATTAGGGTTAGGGTGAGGGCTAGGGTTAGGGTGAGGGTTAGAGATAGGGTAAGGGTTAGGGCTAGGTTTAGGATTAGGGTGAGGGTTAGGGTTAGAATTAGGGTTAGGGTGAGGGCTAGGGTGAGGTTTAGGGTTAGGTTTAGGGTTAGGGTGAGGTTTAGGTTTAGGATGAGGATGAGGTTAAGGTTTAGGGTGAGGGTTAGGCTTAGGGTTAGGGTTAGGGTGAGGATAAGGTTGAGGATTAGGCTGAGTGTTAGGGTGACAGTGAGGGCTGGGGTTAGCGTTAGAGTGAGTGTTAGGGTGAGGGGTAGAGTTAGAGTTAGGGTGTGGATTAGGGTTACTGTGAGGGATAGGTTTAGAGTGAGGATAAAGGTTAGGGTGAGGGTTAGGGATAGGGTGAGGGTTAGCGTTAGGGTTAGGGTGAGGGTTAATTTTAGGTTGGAGGTTAGGATTAGGTTGAGGGTTAGGGTGAGTGTCAGGTTTCGTGTGAGTGACAGGGTTAGCATTAGAGTGAGGGTTATGGTTAGGGTGATGTGTAGAATGAGGGTTAGAGTTAGGGTGAGATTTAAGTTAAGGGTAAGGTTTAGGGTGAGGGTGAGGGTAAGGGTTAGGATTAGGGTGAGGGTTAGTGTTAGGGTTACGGTTAGAGTTAGGGAGAGGGGTAGGGTGAGGAGTAGGGTTAAAGTTAAGTTTAGGGTTAGTGTGAGGGTTAGGGTTAGGGTGAGGATTAGGTAAGGGTGAGGGTTGGGGTGAGGGTGAGTGTTAGAGTGAGGATGAGGGTTCTGGAGAGTGTGAGGGTTAGGGTTTGGGTGATGGTTAGGGTTAGTGTGAGTGTTAGGGTGACGGTGAGGGTGAGTGTTAGGGTTGGGATTAGAGTTACAATGAGGGGTAGGGTGAGGGGTAGGGTTAGGTTTAGGGTGAGGGTTAGGGTTACTGTGAGGTTTAGGGTTAGGTTTAGGGTTAGGGTTAGGGTGAGGGTTAGGTTGATCGTTAGGTTTTGGGTTACAGTTAGGTTGAGGGTGAGGGTTAGGGTGAGTTTTTGTTTAGGCTTAGTGTTAGGATTAGGGTGAGGTCAAGGGTTAGGGTGAGGGTTAGGGTTAGGGTGAGGGTGAGGCTTAAGATGATGGTGAGGGTTACAGTGAGGGTCAGGGTTAGGGTTAGGGTCTGGGTTAGGGTGAGGATTAGGGTTAGGGTGAGGGTGATGGTTAGGATTAGGGTTAGGATCATTGTAAGTGTTATGGTTAGGTTACATTTGCAATTAGGGTGAGGCTGAGGGTGAAGTTTAGCGTTAGGTTTAGGGTTAGTTTTAGGGTTAGGATTAGTGTTAATGTTAGGGTTAGGGTTAGAGTTACGGTTTGGGTGAGGGTGAGGGTGAGATTTAGGGTTAGGGTTAGTGTGAGGTTTAAGGATAAGGTTAGGATTAGGGATAGGGTGAGGGTGAGGTTTAGAGTTAGAGTTAGGTTGAGGCTGAGGGATATGGTGATTGTTAGGGTTAGTGCTAGTGTTAGGGTTAGCGTTAGGTTTAGGGTGAGGGTTAGGTTGAGGTTTAGGGTTAGGGTTAGGATTAGGTTTAGGGTGAGGGTGAGTGTGAGGGTTAGGATTAGTATTAGGCTTAGGCTTAAGTTAAGGTTGAGGGTGATGGTTGGGGAGAGGATTAGGCTTAGGGTGATGTTTAGCCTTAGGGTTAGGGTGAGAGTTAGGGTTAGGGTTAGGGTTAGGATTAGGGTTAGGGTGAGGGCTAGGGTGAGGGTGAGGGAAAGGGTTAGGGTTAGGCTTAGGCATAGGGTTATGATGAGGGTGATGGTGAGGGTGGGGGTTAGGGTTATAGTGATGGATTAGGTTAGGTTTAGGGTGAGGTTTAGGACGAGCGTGATGGTAAGAGTAACGGTGAGGGTTAGCCTGAAGTTGAGGGTTAGGGTAAGGGTTAGGGTTAGGGTTAGACTGAGGACTTGGGTTAGGGCTAGTGTGAGGTTTAGGGTGAGGATAAGGGTTAGGGTTAGAATTAGGGTTAGGGTGAGGGCTAGCGTGAGGGTGAGCTTTAGGGTTAGGGTTATGTTTAGGGTGAGGGGTAGGGTTAAGTTTAGGATGAGGGTTAGGTTTAGTGTGAGGGTTACGTTTAGGTTGAGGGTGAGGGTGGGGGTAAAGGTTATGGTGAGGCTTAGATTGAGGGTGAGGGTTAGGGTTAGGATTAAGGATAGGGTTAGGTTTAGGCTGAGGGTGAGCCTGAGGGTGAGAGTAAGGTTTAGGGTTAGGGTTATGTTTATGGTTAGGGTGAGGTCTAGTGTGAGGGTGAGGGTTAGGGTGAAGTTGAGGGTTAGGCTGAGGGTCTTGGTTAGGTAATGGTTAGGGTTAGGGTGACGATTAGTTGAGGTTTAGGGTAAGGGTGAGCTTGAGCGTTAGGGTGTGGGTGAGTGTTAGGGTTAGGGTGAGGGTTCGGGTAATGGTGAGGGTTAGGGTGATGTTGAAGGTTAGGGTTAGGGTTATGTGAGGGTTAGGGTTAGGGTTAGGGATAGGGTGAGGGTGACGGTTAGGATTAGGTTTAGGATTAGGGTGAGGTTTAGTGTGAGGGTGAGGTTTAAGGTTAGGCTTAGGTTTGGGGTGTGGGTAAGTGATAGCATGAGGGTTAGGGTGAGTGTTAGAGTTAGCATTAGGGTTAGGGTGAGGGTTATGGTGAGGGTTAGGGTGAGGGTGAGTGTGAGAGTGAGGGTTAGGGTGAGGATTAGGGTGAGTTTTAGGGTTAGGGAGAGGGTTAGGTTTAGGGTGAGTGTTAGGGTGAGGGTTAGGTTTATGGTTATGCTTAGGGTTAGGGTGAGGTTTAGGGTTAGGATTAGGGTGAGGGTTAGTGTGACGATTAGTTGAGGTTTAGGGTGAGGGTGAGCTTGAGCGTTAGTGTGTGGGTGAGGGTTAGGGTTAGGGTGAGGGTTCGGGTAATGGTGAGGGTTAGGGTGACGTTGAAGGTTAGGGTTAGGGTTATGTGAGGGTTAGGGTTAGGGTTAGTGATAGGGTGAGGGTGAGGGTTAGAAATAGGTTTAGGTTGAGGGTGAGGGTGAGGGTTAGGGTTAGGGTTAGGATTAGGGTTAGGGTGAGCCTGAGGGTGAGGGTGAGTGTGAGGGTTAAGGTTAGATTGAGGGTTAAGCTAAAGGTTAGTTTGAAGGTTAGGTTTAGGGTGATGTTTAGGTTGAGGGTGAGGGTTTGGTTGAGGGTTTGGGTTACGGTTAGGGTGAGGGTGAGTTTGAGTGTTAGGTTTAGGGTTAGGCTTCGGCTTAGGATGAGGGTGATTGTGAGGGTTATGGTTAGGGTTATTGTTAGGCTTAGGTTTAAGCTGAGGGTGAAGGTGAGTTTGAGGGTTAGGGTTAGGGTGAGTGTGAGCGTTAGGGTTAGGGTTAGGGATAGGCTGAGGATTAGATGTGGGTGAGGGTTAGGATTAGGATGAGTGTTAGGCTTAGGGTTAGGGTGAGGGTTAGGTATAGGTTGATGTTTAGGGTGAGATTGAGGGTTAGGGTGAGGGTGACGGTGAGCGTGACTATTAGAGTGCAGGTGAGGTTTAGGATTAGGTTTAGGGTCAGGGTGAGGGTTTAGAGATAGGGTTAGGATGGTGGTTAGGATGAGAGGCAGGGTTAGGGTTAGGGTGAAGTTCAGGGTTAGTTTAAGGGTTATGGTTAGTGTTTGGGTTAGGGTGAGGTTTAGGGTTAGGTTTAGAGTTAGGGTGAGGGTTAGGGTGAAGATAGGTTTTAGGGTGAGGGTTAGGGTGAGTGTGAGGTTAGGGTTAGGGTGAGGGTTAGTGTTATTGTTAGGGTTAGGTGTGGGGAGCCGGGGCGAATGCAATTAGGCTCCGCCCAATCCCTTCCAGCGTTGAGGTAAACAACTCCATATTAGGCAGTGCTTGGCGGGACGGTGGGTCCTGGGCTTTGCGCATGCGCGAGCCACGTAGAGTCCCCAGCCAATCCCGTGGCACTTGGTGACGGTGAAAGGCAGACGACCAATGATAGGACGACACGTGTCCCTATTCCCTATATAAGCGGCCATTTTTTCTGTGCTCGCTCTCTCGTGCCCAAGCTCTCCTACAACTAAAAGGCTCTCCAATAAA
The DNA here is from genome assembly GCF_024711535.1 of Dipodomys merriami. Classification (NCBI taxonomy): domain Eukaryota; kingdom Metazoa; phylum Chordata; class Mammalia; order Rodentia; family Heteromyidae; genus Dipodomys; species Dipodomys merriami. The sequence continues at coordinate 8,669 of NW_027203535.1, read as the reverse complement.
GTGTGATCTGAGAAGACTCCTGGTGTGGTGGTCGTTCTTCCTCGCTGGTAGAGAAGGCGGTCTCAACAAGTGGTGCCGAGACCCGGGACCCGTGCGAGAGGCTGAACAGGAGCCAGAACTCAACACACGGAGAGGAGACGTCGGTAAGTATCCCCCGGTATGCTGTTCACGGTAGATTACTGGTTGCTTGCGTTGCTTCTTCCCTTGTGGTTTGTTTTTTTAGTGGTTCTCTGTGTTTGCCTACATTGTAGCGAACCTGGGAAGGCGTGCCGCTGTTAATAGCAAACAATTGTAAAGCGAAAGTAAAGCCGCGGTAGATCACGTGGTCTTCGCCCCGAGAGATAAGTCACTCGTACATAAGGGTGCGACATGGGAAACGGACAAGACAAGCCCTGCGGCTTAACGGACTTTTATGCACCTCTTCAGGCCTTGTTAAGGCAGCGGGGGCTTAAAGTTTCCAAAGCCACGGTCCAGAAGGTGCTGAGTGATTTTGACAGACAGGCCCCATGGTTCGCAGTTTCGGGAGACCTTACGCTCCCGTGCTGGGATAAGCTGGGTAAGGACCTGGCTAGGGACCAGGAAGAGGGTCAAGTGACAGGTGCGACTCTCCCCCTGTGGCGAATGATTCGCGCTTGCCTTGAGGAGGGTGGTTCTGATCTAATACGGGAGGGGCGTAGGGTTTTGATGCAACACCAGGATAGTCTTTCAGAGTCAGCATTGGAAAGGGAGGAAGAAAAAAGGCAAAAAAGAAAAAAGAAAAAAGGACAGAAGGACTCTAGAGAGTCAAAACAGGAGGGACTGCAGCCCTCACAAGCTCAAAAGGAAAAGAGCCTTGACAAAACATCTGAAAGGGAGACTCCAATAAAAAACTCTTTATACCCTTCACTGAAGGAATTTTCTAATCGGTTCTCCGCCCTACATGTGGAAGGGCGGGACCCACAAAGTGACGTTGAAAGTCACTCAGAGGGAGAGGAAAGTCAGCTCGATCCGGGCAATGCTGAAGATCTAGAAAAGGTAGCAGCCGAGTATGAGGCAGGCAGATATGGGGGGTGGCGTGCTCTGACAACAGACCCAAGGCCACGACAAAAGGGAAGCGGCCAGACTGGCCTCTGCCCATCTGCTCCCCCCCCATACCCAGAAACGGGGAGGAGCCATTTTATAAAAGGCAATACTTGGTCGCGGTTAGCGGCCGCGTTTCCGGTCTTTGAAAATCCTACCACCAATGAGAGAACTTTTGAACCCGTGTCTTATACTCAACTTAAAGATTTAGTTGAAGCAGTCCGATCCTACGGGGTAACAGCTAATTATACTACAGCCCTGCTCTTGAGATTGACCGTACACGCTATGACACCCACTGATTGGTTTGAGGTAGCCCGGACTTGCCTTAATCACGGGCAATACCTAGATTTCCGATCCATTGCCCAGGATAAAGCCCAGGCCCAGTATAGACAAAACATTCGAGATGGGCACCCCGAATGGAACGTGGACATGCTTTTGGGGCTAGGGCCCTATACTGAAAACCAGACGCGGTACCCTATTGAGGTAAATGCCCTTTTTTACCAATCATGGAGAGCCCTCCCCAAGAAAGGGGAAACGGCGGGTCGCTTAACAAAAATTACCCAAGGCCCTAGTGAGCCATTTTCTGATTTTGTTGCTCGCATGTTGGAGACGGCAGAGCGCATCTTGGGAAACCTAGAGACTGCCATGCCGTTTGTACAACAGATCATTTTTGAGCAGAGTACTAAAGAGTGCCAGCGGGCTATTACCCCAGTAAGAACTCAGAGCTTGGAGGCATGGTTAAAAGCATGCAGGGAGGTTGGCGGTCCCCTAACCAATGCGGGGCTGGCTGCTGCGGACTTGTCGGCAGCTAAAGCGGCCCGGGATAACAGCAAAAAGGGATGCTTTCGCTGTGGCCAGTTAGGCCACTTTAAGCGACAATGCCCTCAGAAGGAAAAACTTCCCCAGGAAGTGTCCCGACCCGCTAGGACCCCTGGGGTGTGCCCTCGATGTAAAAAAGGGAAGCATTGGGCTAATGAGTGCAGATCAGTCAGAGACATTAATGGCCACCTTATTCCCCAGGCCAACAAAGATGTTAACCTGGATCAGGATCAAAAAAACGGGATGGGGGGCCCCCGTCCCCAGGGCCCAAAAATTTATGGGGCAGCTCAGGATCTGACTCCCAACCCACAAGGAGGGCAACCACAGGCTCAGCAGGGTTGGACCTCTGTGCCACCTCCCGACTGGTATTAACACAACAAATGGGAGTCCAGGTCGTGGAGACAGACATGACAGGACCCTTAGATAAAGGCACTGTGGGAATAGTCTTAGGACGTTCCTCCTCTACAATGAAAGGTTTGATCATTTTTCCGGGAGTTATTGACCCGGACTATACGGGGACTATTAAGGTCCTCTGCCATGTCCCCCATGGGGTGGTGTCTATTTCCCCCGGGGACAGAATTGCACAGCTTCTGCTTTTGCCTTCCCTTCATGACAACTTCCCTGCAAAGGAGATAGAGAGGGGAGATAAGGGGCTAGGCTCCACTGGAGTTGACCTAACATGCCTATCTATAACCTTAGACCAGAGACCCATGCTAACTCTCCAGGTGGAAGGGAGAAGATTTGAGGGACTGGTGGATACAGGGGCAGATCGAAGCATCATCCAAAGAGGAGAGTGGCCAAAGCAATGGCCAACTCAGAAATCCTCCCAGACCTTACAAGGGCTGGGCTATGCCGATGCCCCACAGTTAAGTGCAAAGGAATTGACTTGGAGAACAGACGAAGGCCAGGTTGGAAAAATGCAGCCATTTGTGGTAGACGTTCCTGTCAATCTTTGGGGGAGAGATGTGCAGCAGCAGCTAAAGTTGACCTTAACAAATGATTATTCTGAGGCCAGCCAAAACATGATGAAACAACAAGGATTTGTGCCCGCCCTAGGGCTCGGTCGGCATCTCCAAGGATGCAAGGAGCCGATGGAACCGCTCCCCAAACAGGATCGAAAGGGTTTGGGTTTTTCTTAGGGGCCTCTGAAAATAAAGCTTCCAGCACAGGTGCGGTGCCCATACCTTGGTTAACGCAAAAGGCAGTGTGGGTTCCTCAGTGGCCCCTCTCTCGAGAAAAGTTGGAAGCAGCACAAACTCTTGTCCGGGAACAGCTACAGTTGGGGCATGTTGAGCCTTCAGTGTCATCTTGGAATACCCCAATCTTTGTGATCAAAAAGGCCTCCGGAAAATGGAGATTATTGCATGACCTTAGAGCAGTAAATGCCCAGATGCAAATTATGGGACCCATCCAAAGGGGACTTCCACTGCTCTCGGCATTACCTAGAGAGTGGCCTATCTTGGCTTTAGACATTAAGGATTGCTTTTTTTCCATACCTCTTTATGAGAAGGATAGGGAGCGCTTTGCCTTCACTTTGCCCTCTGTTAATCATGAAACCCCGGATGCTCGCTATCAGTGGAAAGTTCTCCCCCAAGGGATGGCTAACAGCCCAACAATTTGTCAATTGTTCGTGGGGGCTGCATTAACCCCTGTTAAGGAAAAATTTCCAAAGGTGCGGATTGTCCATTATATGGATGATATCTTGTTGGCTGCTCCCTCGGTAGAGACTCTTCATGAGGCATTTGGGCAGGTAACGGAGACCTTAGCTAATAAAGGATTAATTATTGCCCCTGAGAAGATTCAGCAGACTAGTGTCGTTCAATTTTTGGGAACCATTGTTTCTCCTACTGAGATCAAACCACAAAAACTTTCCATTCGGACTGATCACCTTAAAACACTTAATGATTTTCAACAATTGGCAGGGGATATTAATTGGATAAGGGGGTTTCTTAATCTCCCTCGGTCAGAGCTGTTACCCTTGTTTGCTATTTTGGAGGGCGACCCTGAAGTCACCTCCTCTAGATCCCTGACACCTTTAGCACTAAATTCCCTACAAAAGGTTGAGGCAGCTTTGTCTAGGGCTCAACTTTCACGGGTTGATTTAAACTTACCTATTGATTTATGTATATTGAAAACAAAAAATTATCCCACGGGGGTTCTTTGGCAAAACGGCCCCTTATTGTGGCTCCATGGTAATTCTGTGGGAGCAAAAACTGTTCAATATTTTCCTGAATTAGTGGCAAAACAGGCAATTTTGGGTATGAAGTATTGTTTGATGCACTTTGCAAAAATTCCAGATAAATTAATTATTCCCTACACCCGTGAGCAAGTTGAAATTTTAGCAGCCACAACAGATATGTGGGCAATTCTTGTTTGCTCATTTCCAAATGTAATTGATAATCATTATCCTAAGCATCCTCTGCTTGCCATAGTTAACAAAAATTTAGTGTATTTTCCTGTTGTCACTTCAAAGGAGCCCTTGGTTGATGCTCTGACCACCTTTACGGATGGATCAAAATCCGGACAAGGTGCCTTTTTTGTTCAAGGACACAAACAGCCGGTAGTTTTTAATTTTCGGCCGAATGTCCCACAGGCTGTTGAATGTTTAATTGTGCTTGAAGTTTTTAAAAGATTTGATCAACCTTTTAATTTGTTTTCTGATTCATTATATGTTGTAAATGCCGTTGCCTTTCTTGAAGTTGCTGCTTCAGTTAAGCAGGCCAGTACAATTTCTAATGTTTTGTTACAGATTCAATCCCTTATTTTAAACAGAAAATACCCTTTTTATATTGGACATATTCGTGCCCACTCTATGTTGCCGGGCCCGATGACAAAGTGTAATGATTTGGTGGACCAGGCAACTCGGGCTGTGGCTCTGGTTGCTGCTGATCCTGTAGAATTGGCAAAAGACTTTCATAGATTGTATCATGTACCTGCTAATACCCTTAGGAAAAGATATAATTTGTCCAGGCATGTGGCAAGAGATATTGTTAAGGCCTGTAAATCTTGTGTTACCTTTCTTCATCCTCCCCATGTGGGGGTAAACCCCAGGGGGTTGAGACCAAACGCCCTATGGCAAATGGATGTTACTCATCTGACGGAATTTGGTAAATTGAAATATTTACATGTGTCTGTGGACACCTTTTCTAGTGTCATTCATGCCACACCTCTGGCAGGAGAAAAGGTGTCCCACGTCAGAATACACTGCTTGGAAGCTTGGGCAACTTGGGGAAAGCCCCTTAGACTCAAGACGGTTAATGGCCCTGCTTATACTTCCCATGGTTTTCGCGCCTTTTGCGCACAAATGCAGGTTGCCCACACCACCGGATTGCCCTACAATCCTCAAGGACAAGGTATAGTGGAAAGAGCTAATCGAAGCATAAAAGAAGTGCTTCAAAAACAAAAAGGGGGAGTTGCTGAGTCTGCGTCCCCCAGGGAAAGACTTTCTCTTGCACTCTTTACCCTCAATTTTCTGATTTTAAATGACAACGATCAGTCTGCCGCAGATCGGCATATGACAAGAGACTCCATGGATACTAAAGATATGGTCATGTGGAAGGATGTTATTAATAACAAATGGTATGGACCAGATCCGGTAATAACGAGATCCAGGGGAGTTGTTTGTGTTTTTCCACAGGATCAAGAAGTACCTCACTGGGTCCCGAGTCGGCTGACGCGGCCGGTCCTACAAGGTCAAGAAAAAATCGAACAAAATGACCAGGCTCCTGCTGTTGGTGATACAATTGATGATCAAGACTCATCTCAGCAGGGAGGAACACAGATGGGGAATTCTGTCGGCGTTCCCGAGGCCGCTGCCGGTTCGACATGATGCGAGACTTTTTCCCCGCCTCTTCGGCACCAATAGGACCATGGACCTTCCGTATCTTTTGTTGGACCCAGAGGAAGCCCCCATTGGGGAAAATAGATCCTTCCACTTGGGGGGGGAGCCTTTGTTTTCAGTTAGTGAAAGACAAGTCGGCTCCCTCCTTTTCCCCATGCATTTTGCTTTTATCTCAGACTGCAGGCTGGTTTGATGTTCCCCACGGCGGCGGCCCCTGTAAACAGTCCAATGCCACTTGGCTTTCCGGCTGGTGGCCGGCAAAGCGTCAGGAAAAGGGTTTGCCTAGCTTTTCAAAGTGGGCCCCCTTTTGCATGGGTCGGCACTCTGGAGACACTTGGCCCTGGACGGGCTGTCAATCCCGTACGGGGGCCTGGGTTACGCAAGACCAAACCTTTTATTTCTCCCCCGGCATTAGCACAAGTTTTAATCAAACCTATAAGGGAAAGAATTATACTGACCAAAACCCTTCACAGGCCTATGTTTCCAATCCATTTGATATTTGGTTGCTGTGTGGCGTAAAAGGCAGTTGTATAAATTTAGAGCCTATGGCAATGATAGGAGGGGGAAAGATTGGAGTGAGTTGGTTTGGGTGGAGCACTTCCAAACCTTGGGCCTTTTGGGATCCAGAGATCGAGAGCCCTACCAGGACCGATAGCGTTGTCGCTTGGTCATCCACCGTGGGTTGTGGGGGGGATGGAGTTCAACCATATTATAATATTAGCTATAAGGCTACCCCAGTCTGTGCTTATCCCCCTTTTGTTTTTATAGTCAGTGACAAAGGTCTGCAGACCTGTACTAATGATTCTTGTTTTTATACTTCATGCTGGAATGCTTCTAAATATGAGTATGCGCTTATTGCTCGCATTCCTCGCTGGGTACCAGTACCTGTTAAAGCTTCCAGTGCCTTGACCCTTTTACACCAAAAAAGAGATTTTGGCATTACTGCTGCCGTGGTGACAGCTATTTCGTTAGCTGCTGTGGGAGCTGCAACGGCAGCTGTTGCCATGGGGCAATCAATACAAACGGCACAAACGCTAAATGACCTTTCTGCCAATACAGCACATGCTTTGGATGTACAACAAGGGATTAATTCACAATTGAGGGGAGGGCTGATGGTGGTTAATCAGAGGATTGATTTAGTCCAAGAACAGGTAGATACGTTGTGGCAGATTGCCCAGCTGGGATGTCAGTGGAAGTATGAGGGGTTATGTGTAACAAGCGTACAGTATAACAACGCTACGCAGGCTGCAAACTTGTCTAAGCAGTTGTCAAGTTATCTTCTAGGTAACTGGTCTGGCGAGTTTGATGATATGCTTGACCAGCTGAGGATTGCCATTGTGACCGTAAACTCTACACGCGTGGACCCTAAATTCGTGGAGGGACTTCAATCTTGGATCTCCTCTGCTGTTTCCTGGTTTAAGGAGTGGGTGGGAGTTGGATTATTTTTGGCCTGCTGCTTGGGGGGATGCGTGGTCTGCCTATGGTTGGTCTGTCGCCTTCGAGCCCAAACCAGAAGGGACAAAGTTGTTATCTCGCAAGCATTAGCCGCTTTGGAGAGTGGATCCTCACCCCAGATCTGGCTGTCGGCCCTGAGAGGCAATTAAGCCTTACCATTTTGCATAGCCTTAGCACCCCAAGGGATCAGGGGATCCCAGTGCACTGGGACAGGTATGCAACTTGTAATTTGGGACAGGGTGCGAGGCAAGTGCACTGCACTTGAGGAGGACCATCGCCTCAAGAAGAGCATGTTGGGTTGCAAGTGGGTTGATGCCCAAGATCCCACCTCTGCAAAAAAGGCATCGGACGGGCCTGGTCATCACTGGGGAAGGCGCCCCTCAGGCGAAGGCCAGTGCAAGGTCCTCTAATTAATGTTTTAGACAGAGGCCCAACCTCTACTCTTACATGTCGCCAAAAAACAAAAAGGGGGAACTGTGGGGAGCCGGGGCGAACGCAATTAGGCTCCGCCCACTCCCTTCCAGCGTTGAGGTAAACAACTCCATATTAGGCAGTGCTTGGCGGGACGGTGGGTCCTGGGCTTTGCGCATGCGCGAGCCACGTAGAGTCCCCAGCCAATCCTGTGGCACTTGGTGACGGTGAAAGGCAGACGACCAATGATAGGACGACACGTGTCCCTATTCCCTATATAAGCGGCCATTTTTTCTGTGCTCGCTCTCTCGCGCCCAAGCTCTCCTACAACTAAAAGGCTCTCCAATAAAGTGTGATCTGAGAAGACTCCTGGTGTGGTGGTCGTTCTTCCTCGCTGGTCGAGAAGGCGGTCACAACAGTTAGGTTTAGGGTTACGGTTACGGTGAGGTTGCGGGTGAGGTGAGGTTTAGTGTCAGGGTTACTGTTAGGGTGAGGGTAAGTGTTTGGGTGAGGGTTAGGCTTAGGGTGAGGTTTAGGGTGAGAGTGAGGGTTAGTTTTAGGGTTAGGTTTAGGGTGAGGTTAAGGGTTAAGGTTAGGGTGAGTGTTAGGGTTAGCATTAGCTTTAGGTTGAGGGCTAGGGTGAGGGTTCAGGTTAGGTTAGGTTGAGGGTTAGGGTTAGGGTGAGGGTTAGGGTGAGAGGAAGAATAAGGGTAAGGGTGAGTGTTAGGGTGAGATTGAGGGTTACGGTAAGAGTGAAGGTTATGGTGATGGTGAGGGTTAGGGTGAGGGTTAGGGTTAGAGTGAGGGTGAGGTTGAGTTTTTGGGTGAGTGTTAGGGTTAGGTTTAGGGTGAGGGTTAGGATTAGGGTAAGGGTGAGGTTTAGGGTGAGGGTTAGGTTTAGGGTTAGTGTTAGGGTGTGGGATAGGCTGAGGGATAGTGTTAGGATTAGGATGAGGTTTAGGGTGAGGGTTAGGGTCAGAGTGAGGGTTAGGTTTAGGGTGAGGGTTAGCGTTAGGATTAGGTTTAGGGTCAGGTTTAGGGTGACTGTGAGGTTTAGGGTGAGGATTAGCTTTAGGGTTAAGGT
>NW_027203534.1:0-71147 GCF_024711535.1 Dipodomys merriami | reverse complement strand
GTGTCCGGCTGTGTCCTGCTGTATCTTTGCTGTTCCCCTTGCAGTGTCCGCGGAGTTTCCCCACGGTGTGTCCCGCTGTGTCCCCGCTGTCCCCTGCTGAGTCCCTGCAGAGTCCCCGCTGTGTCTCCGCTGTGTCCCGCTGTGTCCTAGCTGAGTCCCACTCTGTGTCCCGCTGTGTCCCCGCTGTCCCCCGCTGAGTCCCTGCAGAGTCCCCGCTGTGTCTCCGCTGTGTCCCGCTGTGTCCTTGCTGAGTCCCACTCTGTGTCCCGCTGTGTCCCCGCCCTGTCCAACGCTGTGTCCCGCTGTGTCCCGCTGTATCCCCGCTGTGTCCCGCTGTGTCCCCCATTTTGTCCCGCTGTGTCCCACTGTGTCCCCGGCTGTATTCCCCGCTGTGTCCTGCTGTTTCCTGCTGTGTCCCGCTGTGTCCTCGCTGTGTCCACGCTGTGTCCATGTTGTGTCCCCGCTGTGTCCTCGCTGTGTTCCGCTGTGTCCTCGCTGTGTCCACGCAGTGAACCTCTGTGTCCCGCGCTGTGGCACGCTGTGGCCCGTTGTGTCCCGCTGTGGACCGCTGTAGCCCGTTGTGTCCCGCTGTTTCCCACTGTGTACCCTCTGTGTCCCCCGCTGTGTCCCGCTGTGTCCCCGCTGTGTCCTGCTGTTTCCCCCGCTGTATCATGCTGTGTCCTCGCTGTGTCCCCTGCTGTGTCCCCCCTGTGTCACGCTGTGTCCTGCTGTGTCCTGCTCTGTCCCGCTGTGTCCCCGCTGTGTCCCCCGCTGTTTCCCCGCTGTGTCCCCCGCTGTTTCCCCGCTGTGTCCCCGATGTGTCCCGCTGTGTCCTTGCTGTGACCCCACTGTGTCCCGCTATGTCCCGCTGTGTCCCCACTGTGTCCCCGGTGTGTCCCTCTGTGTCGCCGCTGTGTCCCGCTGTGTCCTCCAATTTGGCCCCAGCTGTGTCCCCAGCTGTGTCACGCTGTGTACCGCTGTCTCTCTGGTGTGTCCCCGCTGTGTCCCGCTGTGTCCCCCCTGTGTCCCGCTGTGTCCCTGCTGTGTCCCCGCTGTGTCCCCGCTGTGTCCCCGCTTTTTCCGGCTGTGTCCTCGTTGTCTCCCTGCTGTGTACCGTTGTGTCCCCGCTGAGTCCCCGCTGTGTCCCCGCTGTGTCCTGCTGTGTCCTTGCTGTGTCCCATGCGGTGTCCCACTGTGTCCCCGCTCTGTCCACCACTGTTTCCCGATGTGTCCCGCTGTCTCTTCGCTTTTCCCCCCGCTGTGTCCCGCTGTATCCCCCACTGTGTCCCCCGCTGTGTCCCCGATGTGTCCCCGCTTTGTCCCGCTGAGTCCCGCTGTGTCCTCGCTGTGTCCCCCGCTGTGTCCTGCTGTGTCCCCTGCTGTGTCCCGCTGTGTCCCGCTGTGTCACGCTGTGTCCCCCTGTGTCCCCGCTGTCCCCCGCTGTGTCCCGCTGTGTCCCCGTTGTCCCCCGGTGTGTCCCCACTCTCCCCCGCTGTGTCCCCGATGTGTCCCGCTGTGTCCCGTTGTGCCTCGCTGTGTCCCCGCTTTGTCACTGCTGCGTCACGCTGTGTCCCCCGCTGTGTCCCCGCAGTGTCTCCGCTCTGTCCCGCTGTGTCCCCGCTGTGTCCTCGCTTTGTCCCGCTGTGTCCCCGCTGTGTCCTCGCTATGTCCTCGCTGTGTCCCCCGCTGTGACCCGTTGTGTCACCCGCTGTGTCCCCGCTGTGTCCACGATGTGTCTCGGTGTTTCACACTGTGTCTCGCTGTGTCCTCCACTGTGTCCTCGCTGTGTCCCCAGTGTGTCCTGCTATGTCCCGCTGTGTCCCCGCTGTGTCCCAGCTGTGTCCCTTTGTGTCCACCGCTGTGTCACGATGTGTCCCGCTGTGTCTGGGTGTGTCCCCCGCTGTGTCCCCGCTGTGTCCCGCTGTGTCCCCTGCTGTGTACCGCTGTGTCCCCGTCTGTGTCCCCCTGTGTCCCGCTCTGTCGCCGCTTGTCCCCCACTGTGTCCCGCTGTGTCCTGCTTTGTCCACTGCTGTGTCCCCCGCTGTTTCCCGCTGTGTCCCGCTGTGTCCCCGCTGGGTCGAAGCTGTGTCCCGCTTTATACCGCTGTGTTCTCGCTGTGTCCCCGCTGTGTCCCGGTGTTTCGCTCAGTGTCCCCCACTATGTCCGCCGCTGTGTACAGGCTGTGTCCCCGCTGTGTCCCGCTGTGTTCCCCGCTGTGTCCTGCCGTGTCCCCCGCTGTTTCCCACTGTGTCCTGCTCTGTCCCTGCTGTGTCCCTGCTGTGTCCCGATGTGTACCCCGCTGTGTCCCGCTGTGTTCCGCTGTATCCTCTGCTCTGTTACCCGCTGTGTCCCGCTGTGTTCTGCTGTGTCCAGCTGTGTCCTCGCTGTGTCCCCGCTGTCCCCCGCTGTGTCCCGCTGTGTTCCCATTGTCCCCCGGTGTGTCCCCACTGTCCCCCGCTGTTTCCCCACTGTGTCCCGCTGTGACTTGCTGTGTCCAGCTGTGTCCTTGCTTTGTCACCACTGTGTCCCGCTGTGTCCCGCTGTGTCCCCTGCTGTGTCCCTGCTGTGTCTCTGCTGTGTCCCGCTGTGTCCCCTCTATATCGCCCCTGTGTCCCGCTGTTACCCCGCTGTGTCTTCGCTGTGTCCCCCGCTGTGTCCCGCTGTGAAACCCGCTCTGTCCCCTCTGTGTCTCCGCTGTGTCTCCGCTGTGTCACTGCTGTGTCCTGCTGTGTCTCGCTGTGTCCTCGCTTTGTCCGCACTGTGTCCCGCTGTGTCCCGGTGTGTCCCCGCTGTGGCCCCCCTGTGTCCCGCTGTGTCCCTGCTGTGTCCCTGCTGTGTCCCCTGCTGTGTCCCGCTTTGTCCCCCGCTGTGTCCTCGGCTGTGTCCCGCTGTGACAAGCTGTGTCCCCGCTGTCCCCCACTTTGTCCCGCTGTGTCGCCGTTGTCCCCAGATGTGTCCCCTGTGTTCCCTGTTGGGTCCCCGCTGTGTCCCGTTGTGTCCCCTGCTGTGTCCCCCGCTCTGTCCTGCTCTGTCCCCGCTGTGTCCCCGCTGTGTCCCGCTGTGTCCCGCTGTGTCCTCGCTTTGTCCCCCGTTGTGTCCCGCTGTGTCCCCCGCTGTGTCCCCCGCTGTATCTCCGCTGTGTCACCGCTGTGTCCCCTGCTGTGTCCCGCTTTCTCCTCGCTGTGTCTAGCTTTGTCCCCCGCTGTGTCCCCACTGTGTCTCGCTGTGTCCCGCTGTGTCCCCCGTTGTTTCCCCGCTGTGTCCTGCTGTGTCTCCGCTTTGGCCCCGCTTTGTCCCCGCTGTGTCCCGCTCTGTCCTTGCTGTTTCCTCGCTGTGTCCCCGCAGTGTCCCCGCTGTGTGTCCTGGTGTGTCCCCGCTGTCCCCCGCTTAGTCCCCTCTGTGTCCCCGCTGTTTCCTGCTGTGTCCTTGCTGTGTCACCTTCTTTGTCCCGCTGTGTGCCCGCTCTGTCCACTGCTGTGTCCAGCTGTGTCCCCGCTGCGCCCTGCTGTGTCACCCGCTGTGTCCAAGCTGTGTCCAGCTGTGTCCTGCTATGTGACACTGTGTCCCGCTGTGTCTGCCTCTGTGTCCCCCGCTGTGTCTGCCTCTGTGTCCCCCGCTGTGTCCTCCGCTGTGGCCCCTGCTGTGTCCCGCTGTGTCCCCGCTGTGTCCGGCTGTGTCCCGCTGTGTCCTTGCTGTTCCCCTTGCGGTGTTCCCGCAGTTTCCCCTCTGTGTGTCCAGCCGTGTCCCCGCTGTCCCCCGCTGAGTCCCCGCTGAGTCCCGCTGTGTCCTTGCTGTGTCCCCCGCTGTGTCCCGCTGTATCCCTGCCCTGTCCCACGCTGTATCCCGTTGTGTCCTGCTGTCTCCTCAGTGTGTCCCCAGCTGTGTCCCGCTGTGTCCCGCTGTGTCCTCGCTGTGTATCCGCTGTGTCCCCGTTGTGTCCCCGCTGTGTCCCGCTGTGTCCTCGCTGTGTCCCCCCAATGTCACGCTATGTCCCCGCTGTGTCCCATTGTGTCCCGCTGTATCCCACGCTCTGTCCCCGCTGTGTCCTGCTGTGTCCCGCTGTGTCCCCACTGTGTTCCCTCTGTGTACCCGCTATGCCCCCGCTGTTTCCCCCGCTGTGTCCCGCTGTGTCCCCTGTTGTGTCCCGCTGTGTCCCGCTGTGTCCCCGGCTGTGTACCCCGCTGTGTCCCGCTGTGTCCCACTGTGTCCTCGCTGTGTCCCCGTTGTGTCCATGTTGTGTCCCCGCTGGGTCCCGTTGTGTCCCGCTGTGTCCTCGCTGTGTCCCCTCATTGACCCTCTGTGTCCCGCGCTGTGGCACGCTGTGGCCCTTTGTGTCCCGCTGTGTCCCGCTGTGTCCCCTCTGTGTCCCCTGCTGTGCCCACTGTGTCCCCGCTGTGTCCCGCTGTGTCCCCCGCTGTGTCCTGCTGTGTCCTCGCTGTGTCCCCTCCTGTGTCCCCCCTGTGTCACGGTGTGTCCTGCTGTGCCCTGCTCTGTCCCGCTGTGTCGCGCTGTGTCCCGCTGTGTCCCCTGCTGTGTCCCCTGCTGTGTCCCCGCTGTGTCCCGCTGTGTCCCCTGCTGTGTCACCCGCTGTGTCCCCCGCTGTGTCCCCCACTCTGTCCCGCTGTCTCCCGTTGTGTCCCATGCTGTGTCCCCCGCTGTGTGTCGCTTTGTCCGGCTGTGTTCCCCTCTGTGTCCGCGCTGTGTCCCCGCTGAGTCCTGCTCTGTCCTCTGCTGTGTGCCCCACTGTGTCCCCACTGTGTCCCGCTGTGTCCCCGCTGTTTTCTGCTGTGTCCCCCGCTGTGTCCCGCTGTGTCCCCTGCTGTGTCCCGATGTGTCCCAGCTGTATCCCCCGCTGTGTCCAGCTCTGTCGCAATTGTGTCCCCCCCTGTGTCCCCCTATGGGTCCCACTGTGTCCCCTACTTGTTCATGCAGTGTCTCCGCTGTGTTCCGCTGTGTCCCCCGCTGTGTCCCCAACTGTGTCCCGCTCTGTCCCCCACTGTGTCCCGCTGAGTTCTCGCTGTCCACCGCTTTGACCCCGCTGTGTCCAGCTGTGTCCTCGCTGTGTCCCGCTGTGTCCCGCTGTGTCCCCCGCTGTGTCTCCTGTCCCCGCTGTATCCCCGCTGTGTCCCGCTGTGTCCCCGCTGTGTTCTGCTGTGTTCCCAGTTGTGTTACCCGCTGTGTCCCGCTGTGTCCCCTTTGTCCCCTGCTCTGTCCCCGCTGCGGTCAGTGTGTCCCCGCTGTCCCCCGCTGTGTCACCCGCTGTGTCCAGCTGTGTCCTCGCTGTGTCCTGTTCTGTCCCCCGCTGTGTCCCCCGCTGTGTCCCGCTTTGTCCCCGCTGTGTCCACTCTGTGTCCCTATGTGTCCCAATTGTGTCCCCGCTGGGTCGCGCTGTGTCCACGCCGTGTCCCTGATGTGTCCCGCTGTATACTGCTGTGTCCCGCTGTGTCCTCCGCTGTGCCCCCCCTGTGTCCCGCTGTGTTCCCCGCTGTGTCCCCCTGTGTCCCAGCTGTGTACCGCTGTGTCCCTCTGTGTCCGCCTCTGTGTCCCGCTGTGTCCCCGCTGTGTCCTGCTGTGTCCCGCAGTGTCAGGCTGTGTCCTCGCTGTGTCCCCCTCTGTGTCCCCGCTGTGTCCCGCTTTGTCCCGCAGTGTCCTGCTGTGTCCCCCGCTGTGTCTCCCGCTGTGTCCCTCTGTGTACCGCTGTGTCCCCCGCTGTGTCCCTCTGTGTCCTCGCTGTGTCCCCCGCTGTGTCCCCGCTGTGTCCCGCTGTGTCCCCCGCTGTGTCCCGCTGTGTCCTGCTGTGTCCTGCTGTGTCCCCCGCTGTGTCCTGAACTGTCTCCCGCTGTGTCCCCCGCTGTGTCCTCGCTGTATCCCGCTGTGTCACGCTGTGTCCTCGCTATGTCCCCCGATGTGTCCCGCTCTGTCCCCTGCTGTGTCCTGCTGTGTCCCCGCTTTGTCCCGCTGTGTCCCCCGCTGTGTCCTGCTCTGTAGACCGCTGTGTCCTCACTGTTCCCCTCTGTGTCCCCGCTGTGTCCCGCTGTGTCCCGCTGTGTTTTACTGTGTCCCCACTTTGTCACCATTGTGTCCCGCTGTGTCCCGCTGTGTCCTCCGCTGTGTCCCCAGCTGTGTCTCGCTGTGTCCCCCGCTGTGTCCCGCTGTATCCCCGCTGTGTCCCGCTGTGTTCCGCTGTGTTTTACTGTGTCCCCACTTTGTCAACATTGTGTCCCGCTGTGTCCCGCTGTGTCCCACTGTGTCCCCCTGTGTCCCCACTGTGTCCCGCTGTGTCCCCCGCTGTGTCCCGCTGTGTCCCATTGTGTCCCGCTGTGTCCCGCTGTGTCCCCCGCTGTGTCCCGCTGTGTGTTGCTGTGTCCGTGCTGTTTCCCGCTGTGTCCCATTGTGACTCGTGGAGTCCCGCATTGTCTCCCGCTGTGTCCCCCGCTAACTCCCCGCTGTGTCTCCCACTGTGTCCTGCTGTGTCCCGCTGTGTCCCGCTGTGTCCGGCTGTGGCCCCGCTGTGTCCCGCTGTGTCTCCTGCTTTGTCCCGGTTGTGTCCCGCTTTGTCACGCTGTGTCCCACTCTGTCCCGCTGTGTCCCACGCTGTGTCCCGCTGTGTCCCCCGTTGTGTCCACACTGTGTCCCCGCTGTGTACCCCTGTGTCCCACGCTGTGTCCCGCTGTGTCCCCCGTTGTGTCCACGCTGTGTCCCCGCTGGGTCCCGCTGTGTCCCACGCTGTGTCCTGTTGTGACCCCGCTGTGTCACGTTGTGTCTCGCTGTGTCCCTGCTGTCTCCCGCTGTGTCCCTCGTTTTGTCCCGCCGTGTCCCGAAGTGTCCCCGCTGTGTCCCTGCTGTGTTCCCGCTGTCCCTCGCTGTGTCCCGGTGTGTCCTGTCTGTCCCCCACTGTGTCCCCGCTGTGTCCCGCTGTGTCCCCCGTTGTGTCCCCGTTGTGTCCCACTGTGTCCTTGCTGTTTCCCCGGCTGTGTCCCCGCATTGTCCCTGCTTTGTGTGCAGCTGTGTCCCCGCTGTCCCCCGCTGAGTCCCCACTGTGTCCCCACTTTGTCCCGCAAAGTCCTTGCTCTGTCCCCTGTTGTGTCCTGCTGTGTCCCCGCTCTGTCCACTGCTGTGTCCATCTGGGACCCCGCTGCGTCCAGCTGTGTCCCCCGCTGTTTCCCCCGCTGTGTTCCTGCTGTGTTCCCACTATGTCCCTCTGTGTCCCTTCTGTCCCACGCTGTGTCTGCCCTGTGTCTCGCTGTGTCCCCGCTGTGTCCTGCTGTGTCCTAGTGTGTCCCCCGCTGTGTCCCGATCTGTCTCCCGCTGTGTCCCCCGCTGTGTCCTCGCTGTATCCCGCTGTGTCTCGCTGTGTCCTCGCTATGTCCCCCGCTGTGTCCCACTCTGTCCCCTGCTGTGTCCCGCTGTGTCCCCAGTGTGTCCCGCTGTGTCCCCCGCTGTGTCCTGCTCTGTAGCCAGCTGTGTCCTCACTGTTCCCCTCTGTGTCCCCGCTGTGTCCCGCTGTGTCCCGCTGTGTTGTACTGTGTCCCCACTTTGTCACCATTGTGTACCGCTCTGTCCCGCTGTGTCCTGCTCTGTACTCGCTGTGTCCCCCGCTGTGTCCTGCTGTGTCCCCCACTTTGTCCCCCGCTGGGGTCCCGCTGTGTCCCGCTTTGTACTCGCTGTGTTCTGCTTTGTCCCCGCTGTGTCACCCGCTGTGTCCCGCTGTATCCCCACTGTGTCCCT
Source organism: Dipodomys merriami (assembly GCF_024711535.1). Taxonomy (NCBI): domain Eukaryota; kingdom Metazoa; phylum Chordata; class Mammalia; order Rodentia; family Heteromyidae; genus Dipodomys; species Dipodomys merriami. Next base: position 63,419 of record NW_027203534.1, on the reverse strand, counting down.
GCTATGTCCCGCTGTGTCCCGCTGTGTCCCAGCTGTGGCCCCAATGTGTCCCGCTGTGTCCCTTTGTGTCCTTGCTGTTTCCCCCGCTGTGTCCCCGCAGTGTCCCCACTATGTGTCCCGCAGTGTCCCCTCTATCCGCCGCTGAGTCCCCGCTGTGTCCCCGCTGTGTCCCGCTGTGTCCCGCAGTGTCCCTGCTGTGTCCCACTGTGTCCCCGCTGTGTCCCGATGTAGCCCCGCTGTGTACCCGCTGTGTCCCCTTCTGTGTCCCCCGCTGTGACCCCGCTGTGTCCCACGCTGTGTCTCTCGCTGTACCCCGCTGTGTCACGGCTGTGTACCACTGTGTCCCGCTGTGTCCCCCGCTGTGTCCCGCTGTGACCCCGCTGTGTCCCCGCTGTGTCCCCCTGTGTCCCCACTGTGTCCCGCAGTGTCCCCGCTGTGTCCCCGCTGTGTCCCGATGTGTCCCTGCTGTGTCCCTGCTGTGTTCCCGCTGTCCCTAGCTGTGTCCCGGTGTGTCCCGTCTGTCCCTCGCTGTGTCCCCGCTGTCCCCCACTGTGTCCCACGCTGTGTCCCGGTGTTTCCCGTGTGTCCCGCTGTGTTCTGCTGTGTCCCTGCTGTGTACCCACTGTGTCCCGCTGTGTCCCCGCTTTCCTCCGGTGTTTCCCAGCTGGCCCCAGCTGTGTTCCCCGCTGTATCCCGCTGTGTCCCGTTGTGTACCGCTGTCCCCCGCTGTGTCCCGCTGTATCCTGCTGTATCCCATTGTGTCCGCGCTATGTCCCGGCTGTGTTCCCTGCTGTGTCCCCCGCTGTGTCCAGCTGTGTCGCCGCTGTGTCCCCCGCTGTGTCCCCCTCTGGTTCCCGCTGTGTCCCCCGCTGGGTCCTGCTCTGTCCCCGCTGTGTCCCACTGTGTCCCCCGCTGTGTCCACCTCTGTGTCCCACTCTGTCCTCCGCTCTGTCGCAAGCTCTGTCCCCCACTGCGTCCCGCTGTGTCCCCCACTTTTTCCCTCTTTGTCCCCACTTTGTCCCCCGCTGTGTCCCCCGCTGTACCCGGTGTGTCCTGCTGTGTCCCACTGTGGCCCCGTTTGTGTCTCTCTGTGTCCCGCTGGTTCCTGCTGTGTCCCGCTGTGTCCTCGCTGTGTCCCCCGCTGTGTCCCCGCTGTCCTCCGCTGTGTCCCGCTTTGTTCCCGCTGTCCCACAGAGTTTCCCCGCTGTGTCCCGCTCTGTCCCCTGCTCTGTCCCCACTGTGACCCGCTGTGTCCCCGCTGTGTCGACGCTGTGTCCCCCTCTGTCCCCCGCTGTGTCCTCCTGTGTCCGGCTGTGTCCCCTCTGTGTCCCCCGCTGTGTCCCGCTGATTTCGCCGTTGTCTCCCGCTTTGTCCCCAGCTGTATCCCTCACTGTGTCCCGCTGTGTCCCCCATTGTGTCCCGTGGTGTCCCGCTTTGTCCCCAGCTGTGTCCCTCGCTGTGTCCCCCGCTGTGTCCCCGCTGTGTCCCACTCTGTCCCCGGCTGTGTCCCCGCGGTGTCCTGCTGTGTCCCCCGCTGTGTCCCCTGCTGTGTTCCGCTCTGTCCCCGCTGTATCCCGTTCTGTCCCCGCTTTGTCACCGCTGTGTCCCGCTGTGTTCCCGCGTTCCCCCGGTGTGTCCCCGCTGTCCCCCGCTGTGTATCCCCCTGTGTCCCACTGTTTCCTGCTGTGTCCCACTGTGTCCTCGCTGTTTACACCGATGTGTCCCCGCTGTCCTCTGCTTTGTCCCGCTGTGTCCCCGCTGTCCCACGGAGTGTCTCCGCTGTCCCCCGATGTGTCCCCCTGTGTCCCGCTGTTTCCCGCTGTGTCCTCGCTGTGTCCCCCGCTGTGTCCCCACTGTGTCCCGCTGTGTCCCCCGTTGTATCCCGCTGTGTCCCGTGGTATCCCGCTTTGTCCCCCACTGTGTCCCCTGCTGTGTCCCCTCTGTGTCCCGCTGTGTCTCCCTCTGTGTCCCTGCTGTGTCCTGCTGTATCCCGCTGTGACCCGCTGTGTCCCCCGCTGTGTCCTGCTGTTTCCCTGCTGTGTCCACGCTTGTCCCGCTGTGTCCCCGATGTGTCCCGCTGTGTCCTCGCTGTGTCCCCCGCTGTGTCCCCACTGTGTCCCACTGTGTCCCGCTGTGTCCCGCCCTGTGTCACGCTGTGTCCCACTGGTTCCCGCTGTGTCCCGCTGTATCCCGCTGTGTCACACTGTGTCCCGCTCTGTCCCCGCTGTGTACCCTCCTGTGTCCTGCTGTGTCCCCCGATGTGTCCCGCTTTGACCCATGCTGTGTCCCCCACTGTGTCCCATGGTGTCCCGCTTTGTCCCCCACTGTGTCCCTCTGGGTCCCCGCTCTGTCGCCCGCTTTGTCCCCCACTGCATCCTCTGTGTCCCTGCTGTGTCCCGCTTTGTCCCCACTGTGTCCCGCTGTTTCCCCTGCTGTTTCCCACGCTGTACCCCGGTGTGTCCCGCTGTGTCCCGCTGTGTCCCCATTTGTGTCCCTCTGTGTCCCGCTGTTTCCCGCTTTGTCCCGCTGTGTCCCGCTGTGTCCACCATTGTGTCGCCCTGTGTCCCGCTGGTTCCGGCTGTGTCCCGCTGTGTCCTCGCTGTGTCCCCCGCTGTGTCCCCGCTGTCCTCCGCTGTGTCCCGCTTTGTTCCCGCTGTCCCACAGAGTTTCCCTGCTGTGTCCTGCTGTGTCCCCTGCTCTGTCCCCGCTGTGACCCGCTGTGTCCCCGCTGTGTCGACGCTGTGTCCCCCTGTGTCCCCCGCTGTGTCCGCCTGTGTCCCGCTGTGTCCCCTCTGTGTCCCCTGCTGTGTCCCGCTGATTTCGCCGTTGTGTCCCTCTGTGTCCCGTGGTGTCCCGCTTTGTCCCCAGCTGTATCACTCACTGTGTCCCGCTGTGTCCCCCATTGTGTCCCGTTGTGTCCCGCTTTGTCCCCAGCTATGTCCCTCGCTGTGTCCCCCGCTGTGTCCCACTCTGTCCCTGGCTGTGTCCCCCGCTGTGTCCCCCGCTGTGTTCCGCTGTGTCCCTGCTGTGTCCCTCTCTGTCCCCGCTTTATCACCGCTGTGTTCCCGCTTTCCCCCGGTGTGTCCCCGCTGTCCCCCGCTGTGTATCCCCCTGTGTCCCACTGTTTCCTGCTGTGTCCCGCTGTGTCCTCGCTGTTTACACCGATGTGTCCCCGCTGTCCTCTGCTTTGTCCCGCTGTGTCCTCGCTGTGTCCCCCGCTGTGTCCCCACTGTGTCCCGCTGTGTCCCCGCTGTGTCCCACTGTGTCCCCGCTGTGTCCCGATGTAGCCCCGCTGTGTACACGCTGTGTCTCCTTCTGTGTCCCCCGCTGTGACCCCGCTGTGTCCCTCGCTGTGTCTCTCGCTGTGTCCGGCTGTGTCACGTCTGTGTCCCACTGTGTCCCTCTGTGTCCCCGCTGTGTACCCGCTGTGTCTCGCAGTTACCCACTCTGTCCCCGCTGTGTCTCCGCTGTGTCCCGCTGTGTCCCCGCTGTGTCTCCGCTGTGTCCCGCTCTGTCCTGCTGTGTCCCCGATGTGTCACACAGTGTCCCGCTGTGTCCCCCGCTGTGTCCCCGCTCTGTCACGCTGTATACCCCGCTGTGTCCAGCTGAGTCCCCGCTGTGTCCCGCTGTGTCCTCCGCTGTGTCCCCCTCTGTGTTCCGTTGTGTTCACTGATGAGTCCCGCTGTGTCTCGCTGTGTCCCCCACTGTGTCCCGCTGTGTCCCCGCAGTGTACCCACTGTGTTCCGCTGTGTTCCGCTGTGTCCGGTGGTGTCATGCTTTGTCCCCCGCTATGTTCCCCGCTGAGTCCCCGCTGTGTCCCCGCCGTGTCCCGCTGGGTCCTCCCTGTGTCCCGCGCTGTGTCCCGCTCTGTCCCCCGCTGTATCTCCCACTTTGTGCCCACTGTGTCCCGCTGTGTCACGCTGTGTCCCACTCTGTGTCCCGTTGTGTCCCCAGCTGTGTACACCGCTGTGTCGTGCTGTGTCCCCGCAGTGTCCTACTGTGTCTCACGCTTTGTCCCCCTGTGTCGTGCTATATCCCGCTGTGTCCCCCGCTGTGTCCCGCTGTGACCCCGCTGTGTCCCGCTGTGTCCCAGCTGTGTCCCTGCTATGTCCCCCTCTGTGTCCCGCTTTGTCCCCACTGTGTCTCTCGCTGTGTCCAACTGTGTCCCCGCTGTGTCCCGCTGTGTCCCGCTGTGTCCCGCTGTGTCCCGCTGTGTCCCTGCTGTGTCCCACTGTGTCCCCGCTGTGTCCCGATGTAGCCCCGCTGTGTACCCGCTGTGTCCCCTTCTGTGTCCCCCGCTGTGACCCCGCTGTGTCCCACGCTGTGTCTCTCGCTGTGCCCCGCTGTGTCACGGCTGTGTACCACTGTGTCCCGTTGTGTCCCCGCTGTGTCCCCGCTGTGTCCCCGCTGAGTCCCGCTGTGTTCCGCTGTCTCGCGCTTTGTCCCGCTGTGTCCTCGCTGTGTCCCCCGCTGTGTCCCGGTTGTGTCCCCGCTGTGTCTCCGCTGTGTCCCGCTGTGTTCCGCTGTTTCCAGCTGTGTCTTCGCTGTGTCCCCCGCTGTGTCCCCCGCTGTGTCCATGCTGTCTCTCCGCTGTGTCCCGCTCTGTCCTCCTGTGTCCCCGATCTGTCACACAGTGTCCCGCTGTGTCCCCGCTGTTTCCCCGCTCTATCACGCTGTATAACCCGCTGTGTGCAGCTGAGTCCCCGCTGTGTCCCGCTGTGTCCCCCGCTGTGTCCCCCTCTGTGTTGCGTTGTGTTCACCGATGAGTCACGCTGTGTCACCCGCTGTGTCCCGCTGTGTACCCGCAGTGTACCCACTGTGTTCCGCTGTGTTCCGCTGTGTCCGGTGTTGTCATGCTTTGTCCCCCGCTATGTCCCCCGCTGAGTCCCCGCTGTGTCCCACTGGGTCCTCAATGTGTCCCGCGCTGTGTCCCGCTCTGTCCCCCGCTGTGTCTCCCACTTTGTCCCCACTGGGTCCCGCTGTGTCCCGCTGTGTCCCACTCTGTGTCCCGTTGTGTCAGCAGCTGTGTACACCGCTGTGTCCCGCTGTGTCCCCGCAGTGTCCCGCTGTGTCCCACCCTTTGTCCCCGCTGTGTCTCTAGCTGTGTCCCACTGTGTCCCCGCTGTGTCCCGCTGTGTCCCGCTGTGTCCCTGCTGTGTCCCCGCTGTGTCCCGCTGTGTCCCCGCTGTGTCCCGCTGTGACCCCGCTGTGTCCCGCTGTGTCCCGCTGTGTACCCCCTGTGTCCCGCTGTGTCCCGCTGTGTCCTCGCTGTTTCCCCCGCTGTATCCCGCTGTGTACCCCGCTGTGTCCCCTCGGTGTCCCACTGTGTCCTAGCTGTGTTCTGCTGTGTCCCGCTGTGTCCCGCTGTGTCCTGCTGTGTCCCACTCTGTGTCCCGTTGTGTCCCCAGCTGTGTACACCGCTATGTCCCGCTGTATCCCCGCTGTGTCCCGCTGTGTCTCCCTGGGTCCCACGCTTTGTCCCGCTGTGTCCTGCTATGTCCTGCTGTGTCCCCCGCTGTGTCCCGCTGTGACCCCGCTGTGTACCGCTGTGTCCCAGCTGTGTCCCCGCTATGTGCCCCGCTGTGTCCCGCTGTGCTCCCCGCTGTGTCCCCGCTGTGTCTCTCGCTGTGTCCCACTGTTTCCCCACTGTGTCCCGCTGTGTCCCCCTCTGTGTCCCTCTGTGTCCCGCTGTGTCACCCACTCTGTCCCCCGCTATTTCCCGCTGTGTCCCCTGCTGTGTCCCGCTGTGTCCAGCTGTGTTCCCCGCTGTGTCCCGCTGTGTCCCTGCTGTGCCCCGCTGTGTCCCCACTGTGTAATGCTGTGTCCCGCTGTATCGCCGCTGTGTTGCACCTGTGTCCCGCTGTGTCCTGCTGTGTCCCCCGGTGTGTCCCCGCTATGTCTTCGCTGAGTCCCGCTGTGTTCCGCTGTTTCCAGCTTTTTCCTCGCTGTGTCCCCCGCTGTGTCCCAGTGTGTCCCCCGCTGTGTCCTGCTTTGTCCAGCTGTGTTCCCCACTGTGTCCCGCTGTGTCCCTGCTGTCCCCTGCTGTGTCCCCACTGTGTAATGCTGTGTCCCGCTGTATCGCCGATGTGTCCCTCTGTGTCCCGCTGTGTCCCACTGTGTCCCACGCTTTGTCCGGCTGTGTCCTGCTATGTCCCGCTGTGTCCCCCGCTGTGTCCCGCTGTGTCCTCGTTCTGTCCACCGCTGTGTCCCACGCTGTGTCCCGCTGTGTCCACGTCTGTGCTCCTTGTGTCCCGCTGTGTACCCCGCTGTGTCCCGCTGTGTCCCCACTGTGTCGCGCTGTGTCCCCCGCTCTGTCCCCCGCTCTGTCCCGCTCTCTCCCCCGCTATGTCCCTCTGTGTCCGCTGTGTCACCCACTCTGTCCCCCCCTATGTCCTTCTTTGTCCCCCGCTGTGTCCCACTGTGTCCAGCTGTGTTCCCCGCTGTGTCCCGCTGTGTTGCCGCTATCCCCCGCTGTGTCTCCGCTGTGTAATGCTGTGTTCCGCTGTTTCGCCGCTGTGTCCCACCTGTGACCCACTGTGTCCTGCTGTGTCCCCCGCTGTGTCCTCGACTGTGTCTCCGCTGTGTCCCCGCTGTGTCCTACTGTGTCCAACTGTGTACCCGCTGTGTCCCGCTGTGTCCCGGTGTGTCCCCGCTATGTCCCGCTGTGTCCCGCTGTGTCCGCTGCTGTCTCCTTCTGTGTCCCGCTTTGTCCTCGTTGTGTCCCCCGCTGTGTCCCCTCGGTGTCCCACTGTGTCCTCGCTGTGTTCTGCTGTGTCCCACTTTGTCCTCGCTGTGTTCGCCGCTGTGTAGGGCTGTGTCCCCCGCTGTCTCCCGCTGTGTCCCACTGTGTCCTCGCTGTGTCCCCCGCTGTGCCCCTCGTTGTGTCCCCGCTGTGTCCCGCAGTGCTCCACTGTCTCCCGCTGTGTCCCGCTGTGTCCTCGCTCTGTCCCCCGCTGTTTCCCCCGTTGTGTCCCCGCTGTGTCTCCGCTGTGTCCCGCTGTGTTCCGCTGTTTCCAGCTGTGTCCTCGCTGTGTCCCCCGCTGTGTCCCCGCTGTGTCTCCGCTGTGTCCCGCTCTGTCCTGCTGTGTCCCCGATCTGTCACACAGTGTCCTGCTGTGTCCCTGCTGTGTCCCCGCTCTGTCACGCTGTATACCCCTCTGTGTGCAGCTTAGTCCCGGCTGTGTCCCGCTGTGTCCCCTGCTGTGTCCCCCTCTGTGTTCCGTTGTGTTCACCGATGAGTCCCTCTGTGTTCCGCTGTGTTCCGCTGTGTCCGGTGGTGTCATGCTTTGTCCCCCGCTATGTCCCCCGCTGAGTCCCCACTGTGTCCCCGCTGTGTCCCGCTGGGTCCTCCCTGTGTCCCGCGCTGTGTCCCGCTCTGTCCGCCCCGGTATCTCCCACTTTGTCCCCTCTGGGTCCCGCTGTGTCCCGCTGTGTCCTCAACTGTGTCCCCCGCTGTGTCCCGCTGTATCCCGCTGTGTGATCGCTGTGTCCCTGCTGTGTCCCCCCTCTGTGTTCCGTTGTATTCACCGATGAGTCCCGCTGTGTCCCGCTGTGCCCTCGCTCTTTCCACCTCTGTGTCCCAAGCTGTGTCCCGCTGTGTCCCCGTCTGTGCTCGTTGTGTCCCGCTGTATAACACGCTGTGTCCCGCTGTGTCCCCGCTGTGTCGCGCTGTGTCCCCCGCTCTGTCCCCCGCTGTGTCCCGCTCTCTCCCCTGCTGTGTCCCTCTGTGTCCGCTGTGTCACCCACTGTGTCCCCCGCTATGTCCCGCTGTGTCCCCCGCTGTGTCCCACTGTGTCCAGCTGTGTTCCCCGCTGTGTCCCTCTGTGTCGCCGATATCCCCCGCTGTGTCCCCGCTGTGTAATGCTGTGTCCCGCTGTGTCCCACCTGTGTCCCGCTGTGTCCTGCTGTTTCCCCGGCTGTGTTCCCGGCTGTGTCTCCGCTGTGTCCCTGCTGTGTCCCGCTGTGTCCCCCGCTGTGTCCCGCTGTGTCCCGCTGTGTCCCTGCTGTCCCCCGCTGTGTCCCCGCTGTGTAATGCTGTGTCCCGCTGTATCGCCGCTGTGTTGCACCTGTGTCCCGCTGTGTCCTGCTGTGTCCCCCGCTGTGTCCCCGATGTGTCTCTGCTGTGTCCCGCTGTGTTCTGCTGTTTCCAGCTGTGACCTCGCTGTGTCCCCCGCTGTGTCCCCAGCTGTGTGCCCGCTGTGTCTCCACTGTGTCCCGCTGTGTCCCACTGTGTCCCCGATGTGTCACACAGTGTCCCGCTGTGTCCCCGCTGAGTCCCACTGTGTCCCCGCTGTGTCCCGATGTAGCCCCGCTGTGTCCCCGCTGTGTCCCCTTCTGTGTCCCCCGCTGTGTCCCCGCTGTGTCCCACGCTGTGTCTCTCGCTTTGTCCCACTGTGTCCCCGCTGTGTCCCACTGTGTCCCGCTGTGTCCCCGCAGTGTCCCCACTGTGTTCCGCTGTGTTCCGCTGTGTCCGGTGGTGTCCGGCTTTGTCCCCCGCTATGTCCCCCGCTGAGTCCCCGCTGTGTCCCCGCTGTGTCCCGCTGGGTCCTCACTGTGTCCCCCGATGTGTCCCACTCTGTCCCCCGCTGTGTCTCCCGCTGTGTCCCACTGTGTCCCTGCTGTGTCCCGCTGTGTCCCGCTGTGTCCCGGCTGTGTCCCCGCTGTGTCCCGCGGTGTCCCGCTGTGTCCCGCTGTGTCCCAATGTGTGTCCCGTTGTGTCCCGCTGTGTCCCGCTGTGTCCTACTCTGTGTCCCGTTGTGTCCCCAGCTGTGTACACCGCTATGTCCCGCTGTATCGCCACTGTGTCCCGCTGTGTCCCGCTGTGTCCCACTGTGTCCCATGCTTTGTCCCGCTGTGTCCTGCTATGTCCCGCTATGTCCCCCGCTGTGTCTCGCTGTGCTCCCCGCTATGTCCCCGCTGTGTCTCTCGCTGTGTCCCACTGTTTCCCCGCTGTGTCCCGCTGTGTCCCGCTGTGACCCCGCTGTGTCCCCCGCTGGGTCCCGCTGGGTCCCGCTGTGTCCCCTGCTTTGTCCGGCTGTGTCCCCGCATTGTCACTGCTGTGTTCCCCTGTGTCCCGCTGTGTCCCGTGGTGTCCAGCTTTGTCCCCCGCTGTGTCCCCCGCTGAGTCCCTTCTGTGTCCTCGCTGTGTCCCGCTGTGTCTTTGCTGTGTCCGCGGCTGTCCCCCGCTTTGTCCCCAGCTGTGTTCTGCTGTGTCCTGCTGTGTCCCCGTCTGTGCTCATTGTGTCCCGCTGTGTACCCCGCTGTGTCCCGCTGTGTTTCCGCTGTGTCGCGCTGTGTCCCCCCCTCTGCCTCCCGCTGTGTCCCGCTCTCTCCCCCGCTGTGTCCCTCAGTGTCCGTTGTGTCACCCACTCTTTCCCCCGCTATGTCCCCCTGTGTCCCGCGCTGTGTCCCACTGTGTCCAGATGTGTTCCCCGCTGTGTCCCGCTGTGTCGCCGCTATCCCTCGCTGTGTCCCCCCTGTGTAATGCTGTGTCCCGATGTGTCGCCACTGTGTCTCACCTGTGTCCCGCTGTGTCCTGCTGTGTCCCCCGCTGTGTCCCCGGCTGTGTCTCTGTTGTGTCCCTGCTGTGTCCCGCTGTGTCCCCCGCTGTGTCCCCGCTGTGTCCCTCCCTGTGTCCCACTGTGTCCCCTGCTGAGTCCCCTCGGTGTCGCACTGTGTCCTCGCTGTGTTCTGCTGTGTTCGCCACTGTGTAGCGCTCTGTCCCCCGCTGTCTCCATCTGTGTCCCGCTGTGTCCTCGCTGTGTCCCCCGCTGTGTCCCCCGCTGTGTCCCCCGTTGTGTCCCCGCTGTGTCTCCCCTGTGTCCCGCTGTGTCCCCGATGTGTCACACCGTGTCCCGCTGTGTCCCCGCTGTGTCCCACTGTGTCCCCGCTGTGTCTTGATGTAGCCCCACTGTGTACCCGCTGTGTCCCCTTCTATGTCCCCCGCTGTGTCCCGCTGTGTTCCCCACTGATTCCCCCGCTGTGTCCCCCGCTGTGTCCCCGCTGTGTCTCGCTGTGTCCCTGCTGTGTCCCTGCTGTGTCCCGCTGTTTCCCGTGGTGTCCCGGTTTGTCCCCCATTGTGTCCCCCGCTGAGTCCCTGCTGTGTCCCCGACGTGTACCGCTGTGTCCCCCGCTGTGTCCCGCTGTGTACCGGTCTGTGTCCCCGCTGTGTCCCAGATGTGTCCCGCTGTGTCCCGCTGTGTCCTCACTGTGTCCCCCGCTGTGTCCCGCTGTGTCCCCTACTTTGTCCCCGCTGTGTCCCCGCTGTGTCCCTGTGTGTCCCGCTGTTTCCCTTGGTGTCCCGGTTTGTCCCCCACTGTGTCCCCCGCTGAGTCCCCGCTGTGTCCCCCTGTGTCTCGCTGTGTCCCCGTTGTGTCCCGCTGTGTCCCTTATGTGTCCCGCTGTGTTGCCCGCTGTGTCCCCGCTGTGTCCCCGCTGTGTCCCGCTGTGTCCCGCTGTGTCCCAAGCTGTGCCCCGCTGTGTCCAGCTGTGTCCCACTGTGTCACCTGCTGTGTCCACGCTGTGTGCCCACTGTGTCCTGCTCTTCCCGCTGTGTCCTGCTGTGTCCCGCTGTGTGCCGGCTGTGTCCCGGCTGTGTCCCACTGTGTCTCCGCTTTGTCCCCCGCTGTGTCCCCGCTGTGTCACGCTGTGGCCCGCTGTGGCCCGCTGTGTCCCCCGTTGTGTCCCGCTGTGTCTCCCGCTGTGTCCCGCTGTGTCCCCCGCTGTGTCCGCCGCTTTGTGCCCCGCTGTGTCCCCGCTGTGCCTGTTGTGTCCCAGCTGTATCCTGCTGTGTCCCTGCTGTGTCCCCACTGTGTCCTTCTGTGTCCCGCTGTGTCCCGCTGTGTACTCCGCTGTGTCCCGCTGTGTCCCCAGCTGTGTCCCGCTGTGTCTCGCTGTGTAACGATGTGTCCAATGCTGTGTCCCCGCTGTGTCCCCCTGTGTCCCTCTGTGTCTTGCTTTGTCCCGCTGTGTCCCCGCTGTGTCCCCGATCTGTCCTGCTGTGTATCTTGCTGTGTCCAACTGTGTCCTCGCTGTGTCACGCTGTGTTCCCCACTGATTCCCCCGCTGTGCCCCCCCTTTTTCCCTGCTGTGACTCGCTGTGTCCCCGCTGTGTCCCCGCTGTGTCCCGGTGTGTCCCGCTGTTTCCCGTGGTGTCCCGGTTTGTCCCCCATTGTGTCCCCCGCTGAGTCCGCGCTGTGTCCCCGACGTGTTCTGCTGTGTCCCCCGCTGTGTCCCGCTGTGCACCGGTCTGTGTCCCCTCTGTGTCCCAGATGTGTCCCGCTGTTTCCCGCTGTGTCCTCGCTGTGTCCCCTGCTGTGTCCCGCTGTGTCCCCCACTTTGTCCCCCCTGTGTCCCTGCTGTGTCCCGGTGTGTCCCGCTGTTTCCCTTGGTGTCCCGGTTTGTCCCCCACTGTGTCCCCCGCTGAGTCCCCGTTGTGTCCCCGCTGTGTCCCGCTGTGTCCTCGCTGTGTCCCCCGTTGTGTCTCGCTGTGTTCCCACTGTGTCCCCTGCTGTGTCCCCGCTGTGTCCCGCTTTGTCCCGCTGTATCCCCCGTTGTGTCCCGCTGTGTCCCAGGCTGTGTCCCCCGCTGTGTCCTGCTGTGTCCCTGCTGTGTCCCGCTATCTCTTGTTCTGTCCCCCTCTCTGTCCCTGCTGTGTCCTGTTGTGTCGTCGCTCTGAACCCGCTGTGTCCCGCTGTGTCCTCACTCTGTCCCCCGCTGTCCCCCGCTGTGTCCCGCTGTGTCCTCGCTGTGTCCACGCTGTGGCCCGTTGTGAATCCGCCTGTGTCCAGCTGTGTCCCCGCTGTGTACCTGCTGTGTCCCCGCTGTGTCCCGCTGTGTCCCCCGCTGTGTCCCCGCTGTGTCCCCCATGTGTCCCGCTGGGACCCGCTGTGTCCTCGCTGTGTCCCCCGCTGTGTCTTGCTTTGTCCCCCGCAGTGTCCTGCAGTGTCTCCAGCTGTGTCCTGCTGTGTCTCGCTGTGTCCCAATGTGTCCCCCGCTCTGTCCCACTGTTTCATGCTGTGTCCCGCTCTGTCCTCGCTGTTTCCGCTGCTGTGACCCGGTGTGTCTCGCTGTGTCCCGCTGTGTCCCGCTCTTTCCCCGCTGTGTCCTGCTGTGTCCCCCGCTGTGTCCCCGCTTTGTCCTGCTGTGTCCCGCTGTGTACCGCTTTGTCCCGCTGTGTCCCACGCTGTGTCGCCCGCTGTGTTCCTCGCTGTGTCCGCCTCTGTGTCCAGATGTGTCCCCCGCTGTGTCCCGCTGTGTCACCCGCTGTGTCCCCGCTCTGTCACCGCTGTGTCCAGTTTCGCCCCGCTGTGTCCCCTGTGTTCAACTTTGTGTCTCCGCTGGGTCCCGCGGTGTCCTCGCTGTCCCTCACTGTATCCCTGCTGTATCCGCCTGTGTCAAGCTGTGTCCTGCTGTGTACTCGCTGTCCCTAGCTGTGTCCCGCTGTGTCCCCGCTGTCCCCCTGAGTGTCCCCACTGTGTCCCCCTGTGTCCCCGCTGTGTCCTGCTGTGTCCCACTGTGTCCTATGCTGTGTCCCGCTCTGTCCCCCGCTCTGTCCCGCTGTGTCCCCGCTGTGTCCCCCGCTGTGTCCCGCTGTGTCCCCGCTGTCCCCCGCTGTGTCCCGCTGTGTACTGCTGTGACCCGCTGTATCCCTGCTGTCTCTCGCTGTGTCCTGCTGTGTTCCCGCTGTCCCCTGTATTGTACCCGCTGTTTCCCCGATGTGTACAGCTGTGTATCCCGCTCTGTCCAACTGTGTCCCCTCTGTGTCCCGCTGTGTTCCCCACTGAATCCCCTGCTGTGTCCCCGATGTGTCCCGCTGTGTCCCGTTGTGTTCCCGCTGTCCCCCACTGTGTCCCCGCTGTGTCCCGCTATGTCTTCGCTGTGTCCGCGGCTGTCCCCCGCTTTGTCCCCAGCTGTGTCCCGCTGTGTCCCGCTGTGTCCTCGCTGTCCCCCGCTGTGTCCCCCGCTATGTCCCGCTGTGTCCCCGTCTGTGCTCGTTGTTTCCCCTTGTGTACCCCGCTGTGTCCCGCTGTGTCCCCGCTGTGTCCCGCTGTGTCCCCCGCTCTGTCCCCCGCTCTGTCCCCCTCTCTCCCCCGCTGTGTCCCTCTGTGTTCCGCTGTGTCACCCACTCTGTCCCCCGCTATGTCCCACTGTGTCCCCCGCTGTGTCCCACTGTGTCCCGCTGTGTTCCCCGCTGTGTCCCGCTGTGTCCCCGCTGTCTCCCGCTGTGTCCCCGCTGTGTAATGCTGTGTCTCGCTGTGTCGCCGCTGTATCCCATCTGTGTCCCACTGTGTCCTCGCTGTTTCCCCTGCTGTGTCACGCTGTGTACCCCGCTGTGTCCTCTCGGTGTCCCACTGTGTCCTTGCTGTTTTCCGCTGTGTCTCGCTGTGTCCTCGCTTTGTTCGACGCTGTGTAGCGCTGTGTACCCCGCTGTGTCCCGCTATGTCCCGCTGTGTCCTCACTGTGTCCCCACTGTGTCCCCCGTTGTGTCCCCGCTGTGTCTCCGCTGTGTCCCGCTGTGTTCCGCTGTTTCCAGCTGTATCCTCGCTGTGTCCCTCGCTGTGTACCCACTGTGTCCCGCTGTGTCCCGCTGTGTCCCACTCTGTGTCCCGTTTTGTCCCGCTGTGTCCCGCTGTGTCCCACTCTGTGTCCGGTTGTGTTCCCAGCTGTGTACACCGCTATGTCCCGCTGTATCGCCGCTGTGTCCCGCTGTGTCCCTGTGTCCCACTGTGTCCCACGCTTTGTCCCGCTGTGTCCTGCTATGTCCCGCTGTGTCCCGCGCTGTGTCCCGCGGTGACCCCGCTGTGTACCGCTGTGTCCCAGCTGTGTCCCCACTAAGTCCCCCGCTGTGTCTCGCTGTGCTCCCCGCTGTGTCCCCGCTGTGTCTCTCGCTGTGTCCCACTGTTTCCCCGATGTGTACCGCTGTGTCCCGCTGTGACCCCGCTGTGTCCCCCGCTCTGTCCCGCTGGGTCCCGCTGTGTCCCCTGCTTTGTCCCGCTGTGTCCCCACATTGTCACTGCTGTGTCCCCCTGTGTCCCGCTGTGTCGCCTGGTGTCCAGATTTGTCCCCCGTTGTGTCCCCCGCTGAGTCCCCTCTGTGTCCTCGCTGTGTCCCGCTGTGTTTTCGCTGTGTCCGCGGCTGTCCCCCGCTTTGTCCCCAGCTGTGTCCAACTGTGTCCCGCTGTGTCCTCGCTCTGTCCCCCGCTGTGTCCCCCGCTGGGTCCCGCTCTGTCCCCGTCTGTGCTCATTGTGTCCCGCTGTGTACCCCGCTGTGTCCCGCTGTGTCCCCGCTGTGTCCCTCTGTGTCCCCCGCTCTGTCCCCCGCTGTGTCCCGCTCTCTCCCCCAACGTGTTGCTCTGTGTCCCGCTGTGTCACCCACTCTGTCCCCCGCTATGTCCCGCTGTGTCCCCCGCTGTGTCCCGCTGTGTCCAGCTGTGTTCCCCGCTGTGTCCCGCTGTGTCCCTGCTGTCCCCCGCTGTGTCCTCGCTGTGTAATGCTGTGTCCCGCTGTATCGCCGCTGTGTTGCACCTGTGTCCCTCTGTGTCCTGCTTTGTCTCCCGCTGTGTCTCCTATGTGTCTCCGCTGTGTTCCGCTGTTTCCAGCTGTGACCTCGCTGTGTCCCCCGCTGTGTCCCCAGCTGTGTGCCCGCTGTGTCTCCGCTGTGTCCCGCTGTGTCCCACTGTGTCCCCGATGTGTCACACAGTGTCCCGCTGTGTCCCCGCTGTGTCCCACTGTGTCCCCGCTGTGTCCCGATGTAGCCCCGCTGTGTCCCCGCTGTGTCCCCTTCTGTGTCCCCCGCTGTGTCCCCGCTGTGTCTCCCGCTGTTTCCCCCCTCTGTGTTGCCTTGTGTTCACCGATGAGTCCCGCTGTGCCCCGCTGTGTCCCTCGTTGTGTCCCGCTGTGTCCCCGCAGTGTCCTCACTGTGTTCCGCTGTGTCCCGCTGTGTCCCGTGGTGTCCAGGTTTGTCCCCCGCTGTGTCCCCCGCTGAGTCCCCTCTGTGTCCACGCTGTGTCCCGCTGTGTCTTCGCTGTGTCCCTGCTGTGTCCCGCTGTGTCCCGCTGTGTCCTGCTGTGTCCCACTCTGTGTCCCGTTCTGTCCCGCTATGTCCCGCTGTGTCGCACTCTGTGTCCCGTTGTGTCCCCAGCTGTGTACACCGCTATGTCCCGCTGTATCGCCGCTGTGTCCCTCTGTGTCCCGCTGTGTCCCACTGTGTCCCACGCTTTGTCCCGCTGTGTCCCGTGGTGTCCAGCTTTGTCCCCCGCTGTGTCCCCCGCTGAGTCCCCTCTGTGTCCTCGCTGTGTCACGCTGTGTCTTCGTTGTGTCCGCGGCTGTCCCCCGCTTTGTCCCCAGCTCTGTTCCGCTGTGTCCCGCTGTGTCCACGTCTGTGCTCGTTGTGTCCCGCTGTGTACCCTGCTGTGTCCCGCTGTGTCCCCGCTGTGTCGAGCTGTGTCCCCCCTCTGTCTCCCGCTGTGTCCCACTCTCTCGCCCGCTATGTCCCTCTGTGTCCGCTGTGTCACCCACTCTGTCCCCCGCTATGTCCCGCTGTGTCCCCCGCTGTGTCCCACTGTGTCCAGCTGTGTTCCCCGCTGTGTCCCGCTGTGTCGCCGCTATCCCCCGCTGTGTCCCCTGCTGTGTCCTGCATTGTACCCACTGTGATGCACTGTGTCCCCCGCCTTCTCACCGCTGTGTCCCGCTGTGTCCGCAGCTGTGTCCCGCTGTGTCCCCCGCTGTGTCCCGCTGTGTCCCGCTGTGTCCCCGCTGTGTCCCACTGTGTACCCCGCTATGTACCGCTGTGTCCCGCTGTGTCCCCACTGTGTCGATGCTGTGTCCCGCTG
Organism: Dipodomys merriami; assembly: GCF_024711535.1. Taxonomy (NCBI): domain Eukaryota; kingdom Metazoa; phylum Chordata; class Mammalia; order Rodentia; family Heteromyidae; genus Dipodomys; species Dipodomys merriami. The sequence continues at coordinate 47,587 of NW_027203534.1, read as the reverse complement.
TGTCTCGCTTTGTTCCGCTGTGTCCCCCGCTGTGTCCCCTGCTGTGTCCGCTGTGTCCCCGCTCTGTCCCGCTTTGTCCCCCGCAGTGTCCCGGTGTGTCCACCCCTGTGTCCCCCGCTGTGTCCCGCTGTGTCCCGCTGTGTCCCACTGTGTCCCACTGTGTCCCACGCTTTGTCCTGCTGTGTCCTGCTATGCCCCGCTGTGTCCCCCGCTGTGTCCCGCTGTGACCCCGCTGTGTCCCGCTGTTTCCCAGCTGTGTCCCCGCTATGTCCCCCACTTTGTACCGCTGTGCTCCCCGCTGTGTCCCCGCTGTGTCTCTCGCTGTGTCCCACTGTTTCCCCGCTGTGTCCCGCTGTGTCCCGCTGTGTCCCCCACTGTGTCCCGCTGGGTCCCGCTGTGTCCCCTGCTTTGTCCCGCTGTGTCCCCGCATTGTCACTGCTGTGTCCCCCTGTGTCCTGCTGTGTCCTGTGGTGTCCAGGTTTGTCCCCCGCTGTGTCCGGAGCTGAGTCCCCTCTATGTCCTCGCTGTGTCCCGCTGTGTCTTCGCTGTGTCCGCGGCTGTCCCCCGCTTTGTCCCCAGCTGTGTTCCGCTGTGTCCCGATGTGTCCTTGCTCTCTCCCCCACTGTGTCCACCGCTGTATCCCACTGTGTCCCCGTCTGTGCCTGTTGTGTCCCACTGTGTACCCCGCTGTGTCCCGCTGTGTCCCCACTGTGTCCTGCTGTGTTCCCCGCTCTGTCCCCCGTTGTGTCCCGCTCTCTCCCCCGCTGTGTCCCTCTGTGTCCCGCTGTGTCACCCACTCTGTCCCCCGCTATGTCCCGCTGTGTCCCCGGCTGTGTCCCGCTGTGTCCAGCTGTGTTCCCCGCTGTGTCCCGCTGTGTCCCTGCTGTGCCCCGCTGTGTCCCCACTGTGTAATGCTGTGTCCCGCTGTATCGCCGCTGTGTTGCACCTGTGTCCCGCTGTGTCCTGCTGTGTCCCCCGCTGTGTCCCCGCTGTGTCTAAGCTGTGTCCCTCTTTGTTCCGCTGTTTCCAGCTGTGACCTCGCTGTGTCCCCCGCTGTGTCCCCCGCTGTGTCCGCGCTGTGTCTCCACTGTGTCCCGCTGTGTCCCGCTGTGTCCCGCTGTGTCTGCGATGTGTCACACAGTGTCTCGCTCTGTCCCCGCTGTGTCCCGCTGTGTCCCGATGTAGCCCCGCTGTGTACCCGCTGTGTCCCCTTCTGTGTCCCCGCTGTGTCCCACGCTGTGTCTCTCGCTTTGTCCCACTGTGTCCCCGCTGTGTCCCCGCTGTGTCCCCGCTGTGTCCCCGCTGTGTCCCCTCTGTGTCTCGCTGTTACCCACTGTGTCCCCGCTGTGTCCCGCTGTGTCTCCGCTGTGTCCCGCTGTGTACCCGCTGTGTCCCCTCTGTGTCGCCAACTGTGTCCCCCGCTGTGTCCTGCTGTATCCCGCTGTGTCCTCGCTGTGTCCCCCGGTGTGTCCCGCTGTGTCCCGCTGTTTCCCCCTTTGTGTTCCTCTGTGTCCCTCTGGTTCCTGCTGTGTCCCGCTGTGTCCCGCTGTGTCCACCGTTGTGTCGCGCTGTGTCCCGCTGGTTCCCACTGTGTCCCGCTGTGTCCTCGCTGTGTCCCCCGCTGTGTCCCCGCTGTGCTCCGCTGTGTCCTGCTGTGTTCCCCTCTCTCCCACGGAGTTTCCCCTCTGTCTCCCGCTGTGTCCCCCGCTCTGCCCCGCTGTGACCCGCTGTGTCCCTGCTGTGTCGATGCTGTGTCCCGCTGTGTCCCCCGCTATGTCCGGCTGTGTCCCGTTGTGTCCCCTCTGTGTCCCCTTCTGTGTCCCGCTGATTTCCCCGTTTTGTCCAACTGTGTCCTGTGTTGTCCCACTTTGTCCCCAGCTGTGTCCCTCCCTGTGTCCCGCTGTGTCCCCCGTTGTGTCCCGCTGTCGCCCGTGGTGTCCCGATTTGTCCCCAGCTGTGTCCCTCGCTATGTCCCCCGCTGTGTCCCCAATGTGTCCCACTGTGTCCCCCGCTGTGTCCCCGCTGTGTCCTGCTGTGTTCCCCTCTATGTCCCCTGCTGTGTTTCGCTGTGTCCTGCTCTGTCCCTGCTGTGTCACCGCTGTGTCCCGCTGTGTACCCGCTTTCCCCCGGTGTTTCCGCGCTGTCCCCTGCTGTATCCCCCGCTGTGTCCCGCTGTTTCCTGCTGTGTCCCGCTGTGTCCTCGCTGTTTCCACTGATGTGTCCCCGCTGTCCTCTGCTGTGTCCCGCTGTGTCCCCGCAGTCCCACGGTGTGTCTCCGCTTTCCCCGGTGTGTCCCGCTGTTTCCCGCTGTGTTCTCGCTGTGTCCCCCACTGTGTCCCCGCTGTGTCCCGCTGTGTCCCGCTGTTCTGCTCTGTCCCCCGTTGTATCCCGCTGTGTCCCGTGGTATCCCGCTTTGTCCCCGACTGTGTCCCACGCTGTGTCCCCTGCTGTGTCCCCGCTGTGTCCCGCTGTGTCCCCCGCTGTGTCCCCTCTGTCTCTCGCTGTGTCTCCCGCTGTGTCCCTGCTGTGTCCCGCTGTGTCCCGCTGTGTCCCCCGCTGTGTCCCTTGCTGTGGCCTGTATTGTACCCGCTTTGTCGCACTGTGTCCCCCGCCTTGTCACCGCTGTGTCCGCAGCTGTGTCCCGCTGTGTCCCCCAATGTGTCACGCTGTGTCCCGCTGTGTCCCCACTGTGTCCCACTGTGTCCCCCGCTGTGTCCCGCTGTGTCCCCTGCTGTGTCCCCCGCTGTGTCCCGCTTTGTCCCGCTGTGTCCCCAGCTGTGTCCCCCACTGTGTCCGCTGTGTCCCCGCTCTGTCCCGCTTTGTCCCCAGCAGTGTCCCGGTGTGTCCACCGCTGTGTCCCCCGCTGTGTCCCCTGCTGTGTCCCGCTGTGTCTCCGCTGTGTCGCAATGTGTCCCCCGCGGTGTCGACTGCTGTGCCACGTTGTGTCCCTGCCGGGTCACGCAGTGTCCTTGCTGTGTCCCGCCGTGTCCCCCGTTGTGTTACCCACTGTGTCCTTGCTGTGTCTCCCATTGTGTCCCGCTGTGTCCCACGCTGTGTCCCGCTGTGTCCCCACTGTCCCCCGATGTGTCACCGCTGTCCCCCGCTGTGTCCCCCGCTGTGTCCCGCTGTTTCCCGCTGTTTCACCCTGTGTCCCGCTGTGTCCCCCACTGTGTCCCCGCTGTGTCCTGCTGTGTCCCTCGCTGTGTCCCCTGTTGTGTCCCGCTGTGTCCCCGCTGTGTCCCGCTCTGTCCCTGCTGTGTCACCGCTGTTTCCCGCTGTGTTCCCGCTTTCCCCCGGTGTGTCTCCCCTGTGGCCTGCTGTATCCCCCGCTGTGTCCCGCTGTTTCCTGCTGTGTCCCGCTGTGTCCTCGCTGTTTCCACTGTTGTGTCCCCGCTGTCCTCTGCTGTGTCCCGCTGTGTCGTCGCAGTCCCACGGAGTGTCTCCGCTGTCCCCCGGTGTGTCCCCCACTGTATCCCGCTGTTTCCCGCTGTGTCCTCGCTGTGTCCCTCACTGTGTCCCCGCTGTGTCCCGCTGTGTCCCGCTGTTCTGCTCTGTCCCCTGTTGTATCCCGCTGTGTCCCGTGGTATCCCGCTTTGTCCCCCACTTTGTCCCACGCTGTGTCCCCTGCTGTGTCCCCGCTGTGTTCCACTGTGTCCCCCGCTGTGTCCCCTCTGTGTCCCGCTGTGTCTCCCGCTGTTTCCCCGCTATGTCCCGCTGTGTCCCGCTGTGTCCCCCGCTGTGTCCCTTGCTGTGTCCTGCATTTTACCTGCTGTGTCGCACTGTGTCCCCCGCCTTGTCACTGCTGTGTCCCGCTTTGTCCGCAGCTGTGTCCTGCTGTGTCCCCTGCTGTGTCCCGCTGTGTCCTGCTGTGTCCCACTGTGTCCCCCGCTGTGTCCCGCTGTGTCCCCTGCTGTGTCCCCCGCTGTGTCCCGCTGTGTCCCCACAGTGTCGATGCTGTGTCCCGCTGTTTCCCGCTTTGTCCCCAGCAGTGTCCCGGTGTGTCCCCCGCTCTGTCCCCCGCTGTGTCCGCTGTTTCCCCGCTCTGTCCCACTTTGTCCCCAGCAGTGTCCCGGTTTGTCCACCGCTGTATCCCCCGCTGTGTCCCCTGCTATGTCCCGCTGTGTCTCTGCTGTGTCGCACTGTGTCCCCCACTGTGTCGCCTGCTGTGCCCCACTGTGTCCCTGCTGGGTCCCGCAGTGTCCTCGCTGTGTCCCGCTGTGTCCCCCGCTGTGTTACCCACTGTGTCCTCGCTGTGTCTCCCGTTGTGTCCCGCTGTGTCCCGCTGTGTCCCCAATGTCCCCTGGTGTGTCCACTCTGTCCCCAACTGTCTCCCCCGCTGTCCCCCGCTGTGTCCCCCGCTGTGTCCCTGCTGGGTCCCGCTGTGTCCTCTCCGTGTCCCCCGCTATGTCCCTGCTGTGTCTTGCTGTGTCCCACTGTGTCCCGCTGTGTCCCCCATTGTGTCCCGCTGTGTCCACCGCTGTGTCACCAGCTGTGTCCCACTGTGTCCCCGCTTTGTCGCCACTGTGTACCGCTGTGTCCCGCTTTGTCCTCGCTGTTTCCCCCTCTGGGTCCTGCTGTGTCCCCTGCTGTGTCCCGCTGTGTCTCCCGCTGTGTGCAGCTGTGCTCCCCTATGTCCCGCTGTGTCCCCACAGTGACCCCACTGTTTCCCGCTGTGTCCTGCTTTGTCCCCGCTGTGTCCCCATTGTGTCCCCGCTGTGTCCTCCCTGTGTCCCACTGTGTCCACCGCTGTGTCATGCTGTGTCCTGCTGGGTCTCCCGCTGTGTTCCTCGCCGTGTCCCGCTGTGTCCTGCTGTGTCCCGCTGTGTCCTCGCTGTGTGCCCGCTGAGTCCTGCTATGTCACGCTGTTTCCCTCTTTGTCCCCGTTGTCCCCTGCTCTGTCCCGCTCTGTCCCCATTGTCCTCCGGTTTGTCCACGCTGTCCCCCACTGTGCCCCCCGCTGTGTCCCGCTGTGTCCCGCTGTGTCCTGCTGTGTCCAAGCTGTGTTCCCGCTGTGTCCCGCTGTGTCCCGCTGTGTCCCGCTGTGTTCCCGCTGTGTCCCTGCTGTGTCCCCGCTGTGTCCCCCTCTGTTTCCCCCATTGTATCCCACTGTGTCCAGCTGTGTCCCAGCTGTGTTTCCGCTGTGTCCCACCTGTGTCCCGCTGTGTCCTCACTGTGTGTTCCCGCTTTGACCCTGCTGTGTCCCCGCTGTGTCCCGCTGTGTCCCCCACTGTGACCCCGCTGTATCCCCGCTTTGTCCTGCTGTGTGCCCCGCTGTGTCCCGCTATATCCCCGCTGTGTCCCCGCTGTGTCCCCCGCTGTGTCCCCCACTGTGTCCCGCTGTATCCCTGCTGTGTCCCGCTGTGTCACGCTTTGTCCCCCGCTCTGTCCCCGCTGTATCCTTTTGTGTCCCGGCTCTGTCTCCGCTGTGTCCGCGCTATGTCCCGCTGTGTTCCCTGCTGTGTCCCGCTGTGTGCCCCGCTGTGTCCCGCTGTGTCCCCCGTGGTGTCCCGCTGTGTCCCGCTGTGTCCCCCGCTGTGTCCCCCTGTGTCCCGCTGTGTCCCCCTGTGTACCGCTGTGTCCCCGCTGTCCTCCACTGTCCCCCGGAGTGTCCCCGCTATGTCCCCGCTGTGACCTGCTGTGTCCTGCTGTGTCCCGCTGTGTCCCCAGCTTTGTCCCGCTGTTTCCCGCTATGTTTAACGCTGTGTCTCCCGCTTTGTCCCCCACTGTTTCCAGCTGTGGCCCCTGCTGTATCCCGCTTTGTCCTGCTGTGTCCCGCTGTGTCACCTGCTGTGTCCCCGCTGTGTCCTGCTGTTCCGCTCTGTCCCCCGTTGTATCCCGCTGTGTCCCGTGGTATCCCGCTTTGTCCCCCACTGTGTCCCACGCTGTGTCCGCCGCTGTGTCCCCGCTGTGTCCCGCTGTGTCCCCCGCTGTGTCCCCTCTGTGTCCCACTGTGTCCCCACTGTGTCCCCACTGTTTCCCGCTGTGTCCTGCTTTTTCCCCGCTGTGTCCCCATTGTGTCCCAGCTGTGTCCTCCCTGTGTCCCACTGTGTCCACGGCTGTGTCATGCTGTGTCCTGCTGGGTCTCCCGCTGTGTTCCTCGCGGTGTCCCGCTGTGTCCCGCTGTGTCCTGCTATGTCACGCTGTGTCCCTCTTTGTCCCCGTTGTCCCCCGCTGTGTCCCGCTCTGTCCCCATTGTCCTCCTGTGTGTCCACGCTGTCCCCCACTGTGTCCCCCTCTGTGTCCCGCTGTGTCCCGCTGTGTCCTGCTGTGTCCAAGATGTGTTCCCGCTGTGTCCCGCTGTGTCCCCCTATGAGTCCCCCATTGTACCCCACTGTGTCCAGCTGTGTCCCAGCTGTGTTCCCACTGTGTCCCCGCTGTGTCCCGCTGTGTCCCCCACTGTGACCCCGCTGTATCCCCGCTTTGTCCTGCTGTATGCCCCGCTGTTTCCCGCTATATCCCCGCTGTGTCCTCGCTGTGTCCCCCGCTGAGTCCCCCACTGGGTCCCGCTGTATCCCTGCTGTGTCCCGCTGTGTCACGCTTTGTCCCCCGCTCTGTCCCTGCTGTATCCTGCTGTGTCCCGGCTCTGTCTCCGCTTTGTCCGCGCTATGTCCCGCTGTGTTCCCCGCTGTGTCCCGCTGTGTGCCCCGCTGTGTCCCACTGTGTCCCCCATGGTGTCCCGCTGTGTCCCGCTGTGTCCCCCGCTGTGTCCCCCTGTGTCCCGCTGTGTCCCCGCTGTCCCCCGCTGTCCCCCGGAGTGTCCCCGCTACGTCCCCGCTGTGTCCTGCTGTGTCCCACTGTGTCCCGCTGTTTCCCCAGCTTTGACCCGCTGTGTCCCGCTATGTTTCCCGCTGTGTCTCCCGCTTTGCCCCCACTGTGTCCAGCTGTGGCCCCCGCTGTGTCCTGCTTTGTCCTGCTGTGTCCCGCTGTGTCACCTACTGTGTCCCCGCTGTGTCCTCGCTGTGTCCTGCTTTGTCCCGCTGTGTCCCCCGCTGTGTCCCTTTGTGTCCGCGCTGTGTCCCGCTGTGTCCCCCGCTGTGTCCCTCTGTGTCCGCGCTGTCCCGCTGTGTCCCCCGCTGTGTCCCGCTGTGTCCCAGGTTCTGTCCCTCGCTGTGTCCCCGCTGTGTCCCCCGCTGTGTCACGCTGTGTCCCCGCTGTGATCCGCTCTGTACCGCGCTGTGTCCAGCTGTGTCCCCGATGTGTCCGGCTGTGTCCCCCCCTCTGTCCCCCACTATTTCCCGCTGTGTCTCCCGCTGTGTACCGCTGTGTCTAATGCTGTGTTCAGCTGTGCCCCGCTGTGTCCCACGCTGTGTCCCGCTGTGTCTCCGCTGTGTCCCCGATGTATCCCGCTGTGTCCCCCTGTGTCCCGCTGTGTCCCGTTGTGTCCCGCTGTGTCCCACTGTGTCCCACTCTGTCCCACGCTTTGTCCCACTGTGTACTGCTATGTCCCGCTGTGTCCCGAGCTGTGTCCCGCTGTGACCATGCTGTGTCCCGCTGTGTCCCAGCTGTGTCCCCGCTGTGTCATTCGATGTGTCCCAGTGTCGCCGCTGTGTCCCGCAGTGTCCCGCTTTGTCCCCGCTGTGTCCCCGCTGTGTCCCCCGCTGTGTCCCCCGCTGTGTCCAGCTGGGTCCCCGATCTGTTCCGCTGTGTCCCCCGCTGTGTCATCGCTGTGTCTAGCTGTGTCCCCAGCTGAGTCCCGCTGTGTCGACGGCTGTGTCCCACAGTATCCCGGTGTGTCCCCGGCTGTGTCCCGCTGTGTCCCCGCTTTGTCCCCGCTGTGTCCCGCTTTTTTCCCGCTGTGTCCCGCTGTGTCCCCCTCTGTGTCCCGCTGTGTCCCCGCGCTTTCCCCCGCTGTGTCCCCGCTGTGTCCCCCGCAATGTCCCGCAGTGTGCATGCTATGTTCCTTGGTGTGTCCCCGCTGTGTCCCCTCTGTGTCCCTCTGTGTCTCCCGCTGTTTCCCCGCTGTGTCCCGCTGTGTCCCGCTGTGTCCCCCGCTGTGTCCCTTGCTGTGTCCTGCATTGTACCTGCTGTGTCGCACTGTTTCCCCCGCCTTGTCACCGCTGTGTCCCGCTGTGTCCGCAGCTGTGTCCCGCTGTGTCCCGCTGTGTCTCCGCTGTGTTCCACTGTTTCCCCCGCTATGTCCCGCTGTGTCCCCTGCTGTGTCCCCTGCTGTGTCCCCTGCTGTGTCCCGCTGTGTCCCCGCTGTGTCGATGCTGTGTCCTGCTCTGTCCCTCTTTGTCCCCAGCAGTGTCCCGGTGTGTCGCCCGCTCTGTCCCCCGCTGTGTCCGCTGTGTCCCCGCTTTGTCCCGCTTTGTCCCCAGCAGTGTCCCGGTTTGTCCACCGCTGTATCCCCCGCTGTGTCCCCTGCTATTTCCCTCTGTGTCTCCGCTGTGTCGCACTGTTTCCCCCACTGTGTCGCCTGCTGTGCCCCGCTGTGTCCCTGCTGGGTCCCGCAGTGTCCTCGCTGTGTCCCGCTGTGTCCCCCGTTGTGTTACCCACTGTGTCCTCGCTGTGTCCCATGCTGTGTTCCGCTGTGTCCCGCTCTGTCCCCATTGTCCTCCGGTGTGTCCACACTGTCCCCCACTGTCTCCCCCGCTGTCCCCCGCTGTGTCCCCTGCTGTGTCCCGCTGTGTCCCGCTGGTTCATCCTGTGTCCCGCTGTGTCCTCTCCGTGTCCCCCGCTATGTCCCTGCTGTGTCTTGCTGTGTCCCGCTGTGTCCCCCTTTGTGTCCAACTGTGTCCACTGCTGTGTCACTAGCTGTGTCCCACTGTGTCCCCGCTTTGTCGACACTGTGTACCGCTGTGTCCCGCTGTGTCCTCGCTGTTTCCCCCGCTGGGTCCTGCTGTGTCCCCTGCTGTGTCCCGCTGTGTCCCACGATGTGTCCCGCTGAGTACCCTGCTGTGTCCTGCTGTGTCCTTCTGTGTCCCTGCTCTGTCCCCGCCCTTCCCCCCCTGTGTCCTCCGCTGTATCCCCCGCTGTGTCCCGCTGTGTCCTGCTGTATCCTGCTGTGTCCTCGCTGTGTCCCCCGCTGTGTCCCCATTGTGTCCCCGCTGTATCCCGCTGTGTACCTCTGTGTTCTCTCTGTGTCTCCCGCTGTGTCCCCGTTGTGACCTCGCTGTATCCCGCTGTGTCCCGCTGTGTCCTCCCTGTGTCCCGCGCTGTGTCCCGCTATGTCCCCCACAGTGTCCCCAGCTGTGTCCCGCTGTTTCCCACGCTGTGTCCCTCTGTGTCCCGCTGTGTCCCCCACTGTGTCCCGCTGTTTCCACGCTGTATCCCCCGCTGTCTCCCCGCTGTGTCCCACTGTGTCCCGATGTGTCCCGCTGTGTCCCGCTGTGTCCTCGCTCTGTCACCGCTGTGTCCCGCCATGTATCCCGCTGTGTCAAGCTGTGTCCCCCGATGTGTCCCGCTGTGTCCCAATTTGTCCCTGCTGTGTCCCCAGCTGTGTCTCGCTATGTCCCCCGCTGTGTCCTGCTGTGTACCACGCTGTGTCCCGCTGTGTGCCGCTTTGTCCCGCTGTGTCCCCTGCCGTGTACCGATGTGTCCCCTTTGTGTCCTGCTGTGTCCTCCGCTGTGTCCCGATGTGTCCCCGCAGTGTCCCGCTATGTCCCGCTGTGTCCCCGCTGTGTCCCGCTGTGTCCTGCTGTGTCCCCTGTGTCCCCGATGTGTCCCGATGTGTCCCAATGTGTCCCGCGGTGTCTCGCTGTGTCCTCGCTGTGTCCCTGCTGTGTCTCTCCGTGTATCCCACTGTGTCAAGCTATGTCCCGCGATGTGTCCCGCTGTGTCCTGATATGTCCCCACTGTGTCCCCCGCTGTGTCTCGCTGTGTCCCCGGCTGAGTCCCGCTGTGTCCCACGCTGTGTCCTGCTGTGTGCCGCTGTGACCCGCTGTGTCCCCCGCTGTGTACCGATGTGTCCACACTGTGTCCTGCTTTGTGTCCCGATGTGTCCCCACTGTGTTAGGCTGTGTCCCGCTATGTCCCCCGCTGTGTCCCGATGTGTCCCAGCTGTGTCCCGCTGTGTCCCGCTGTGTCCCCCACTGTGTCATGCTGTGTCCCGCTGTTTCCCCGCTGTGTCCCCGCTGTGTCCGCTCTGTGTCCATCTGTGTCCAAGCTGTGTCCCTGCTGTGTCCCCGCTGTGTCCCGCTGTGTCCCCTGCTGTGTCCCCCCCTGTGTCCCACTGGTTCCCGATGTGTCCCGCTATGTCCCCTGTGTCTCCGCTGTGTCCTGCTGAGTCCCGATGTGTCCCGCTGTGTCCCGCTGTGTCCTCGCTCTGTCCCCGCTGTGTCCCGCCTTCTATCCCGCCATATCTAGCTGTGTCCACGCTGTATCCCCCGCAGTGTCTCGCTGTGTCCCCGCTGTGTTCCCCCTGTGTCCCCCGCTGTGGCCCGCTGTGTCCCCTGTGTCCCCGCTGTGTCCCGCTGTGTCCCGATGTGTCCTCGCTGTGTTCCCGCTGTCTCCCGCCGTGTATCCCGCTGTGTCAAGCTCTGTCCCCCGATGTGTCCCGCTGTGTCCCCCGCTGTGTCCCGATGTGTCCCCGCTGTGTCCCGCTGTGTCCTGGTGTGTCTCGCTGTGTCCCCCGCTGTGTACCGCTGTGTCCCCCGATGGATCCCGCTGTGTCTTCGGCTGTGTCCCGCTGTGTCCCATGCTGTGTCCCGCTGTGTCCTCGCTGTTTTCTGCTGTGTCCCGCTGTGTTCTCGCTGTGTTCCCTGCTGTGTCCCGCTCTGTCCTCACTGTGTTCCCCGCTGTGTAGCGCTGTGTCCCCCGCTGTGTCCTGCTGTGTCCCGCTCTGTCCTCACTGTGTCCCACGCTGTGTCCCCCGCTGTGTCCTCCGCTGTGTTCCCGCTGTGTCTCCGCTGTGTCCCGCTGTGTCCGCCCTGTGTCCCCCTCTGTGTTCCGTTGTGTTCCGCTGTGTCCCGTGGTGTCCTGCTTTGTCCCCCGCTATGTGCCCCACTGAGGCCCCGCTCTGTCCCCGCTGTGTCCCGCCTGGTCCTCCCTGCGTCCCCCGCTGTGTCCTGCTCTGTCCCCAACTGTGTCTCCCGCTTTGTCCCCACTGTGTCCGACTGTGTCCCCCTGTGTCCCACACTTTGTCCCACTGTGTCCTGCTATGTCCCGCTGTGTGCCCCACTGTGTCCCGCTGTGACCCCGCTGTGACACGCTCTGTCCCAGCTGTGTCCCCGCTATATCCCCCGCTGTGTCCCACTGGGCTCCCAGCTGTGGCCCCACTGTGTCCCGTTGTGTCCCCCGCTCTGTCCCCACTGTGTCCTGCTGTGTCCTCGCTTTGTCCCTGCTGTGTCTCCGATGTGTGCCCGCTGTTTCCCGTTGTGTCCCGCTTTGTCTACCGCTCTGTCCCCGCTGTGTCCTGCTCTGTCCCTGCTCTGTCCCCGCTGTGTCCCCGCTGTGTCCTGCTGTGTTCCACGCTGTGTCCCCCTGTGTCCCTGCTGTGTCCCCACTGTGACCCGCTGTGTATCCCGCTGTGTCCAGCTGTGTCCCCCGCTGTGTCCCCCCTGTGTCCCGCTGTGTACCCGCTGTATCCCGCTGTGTCCCCGCTGTGTCCCCACTGTGTCTTGCTGTGTCCCCCGCTGTGTCCCGCTGTGTCCCCCGCTGTGTCCTGCTCTGTCCCCCGCTGTGTCCTGCTTTGTCCCTGCTGTCCCCCGCTGTGTCCTGTGTACCCGCTGTCCCCTCGAGTGTCCCCGCTGTGTCCTCGCTGTTTCTCGCTGTGTCCCGCTGTGTCCCTGCTGTGTCCCCACTGTGACCCGCTGTGTAACCCGCTGTGTCCAGCTGTGTCCCACCCTGTGTCCCTGCTGTGTCCCGCTGTGTCCCCGCCAAATCCCGCTGTGTCCTCACTGTGTCCTGCGTTGTGTCCCGCTGTGTCCCCCCTGTGTTTCCCACCATATCCTGCTGTGTCTTCGCTGTGTCCCGCGTTGTGTCCCGCTGTGTCCCCCGCTTTGTCCCCCGCTGTGTCCCCGCTGTGTACCGCTGTGTCCCGCTGTGTTCCCCGTTGTGTCCCCCGCTGTGTCCCCTGCTGTGTCCCCCGTTGTGTCCCGCTGTATCACTACTGTGTCCCCGCTGTGTCCCGCTTTGTTCCACTGTGTCCCTGTGTCCTCGCTGTGTCCACGATGTGTCCCGTTGTGTGTCCAGCTGTGTCCAACTGTGTCCCCGCTGTGTCCCGCTGTGTTCCCCACTGATTCCCCCGCTGTGTCCCCGCTGTGTCCCCGCTGTTTCCCCGCTGTGTCGAGCTGTGTCCCCCGCTGTGACCGTGCTGTGTCCCCGATGTGTCCCGCTGTGTCCTGTTGTGTCCCCGCTGTCACCCACTGTGTCCCCACTGTGTCCCACTGTGTCCCCGCTGTGTCACTTCTGTGTCCCGGTGTTTCCCCGCTGTCCCCCGCTGTGTCCCCTCTGTTTCCCGCTGTGACCCGCTGTGTCCCTGCTTTCCCCCGCTGTGTCAAGCTGTGTCCCCGCTGTTCCCTGGAGTGTCCCCGCTGTGTCCCGCTGTTTATCACGCTGTGTGCAGCTGTGTCCCCGCTGTGTCCCCGCTGTGTCTCGCTGTGTCCCGGGCTGTGTCCCCGCTGTGTCACTGCTGTGTCCCGCTGTGTCAAGCTGTGTCCCGCTGTGTCCTCGCTGTTTCCCCAGCTGTGTCCCGCTGTGTCCCCAGCTTAGTCCCTGCTGTTTCCCCACTGTGTCCCGGTGTGTCCCGCTGTTTCCCGTGGTGTCCCGGTTTGTCCCCCGCTGTGACCCCGCTGAGTCCCCGCTGTGTCCGCAGCGTGTCTCGCTGTGTCCCCCACTGTGTCCCTCTGTGTCCCCCGCTGTGTCCTGCTGTGTTTCACGCTGTGTCCTGATGTGTCCCGCTGTGTCCCCGCTGTGTTCCCACTGTGTCCTCACTCTGTCCCCCGCTGTGTCCCGCTGTGTCCCCCGCTGTGTCCACTGCTGTGTCCCGCTGTGTCCTCGCTGTGTCCCCGATCTGTCCCGCTGTGTATCCCGCTGTGTCCAACTGTGTCCCCGCTATGTCCCGCTGTGTTCCTCACTAATTCCTCCGCTGTGTCCCCGCTGTGTTACTGCTGTGTCTCCTCTGTGTCCCGCTGTGTTCTGTTGTGTCCGGGCTGTCACCCACTGTGTCCCCGCTGTGTCCCGCTGTGTCCCCGCTGTGTCCCCTCTATGTCCCGCTGTTTCCCCGATGTTCCCCGCTGTGTCCCCGATGTGTCCCGCTGTGTCTCGCTGTGACCCACTGTGTCCCTGCTGTCCCCCGCTGTGTCCCACTGTGTCCCCGCTGTCCCATGGAGTGTCCCCGCTCTGTCCCCGCTGTGTCTCGCTGTGTCCTGCTGTGTCTCGCTGTGTCCTCGCTGTGTCCCCGCTGTGTCCCGCTGTGTCACCGCTGTGTCCTCTTATGTCCCGCTCTGTCCCCTCTGTACCCCTTTGTGTCTCTGCTGTGTCCCGTGGTGTCCCCGCTGTCCCTCGCTGTGTCCCCGCTGTGTCCCGCTGTGTCACCCTGTGTCCTGCTGTGTCCCCGCTTTGTCCCGGTTGTGTCCCGCTGTGTCCCCGGCTGTATCACGCTGTGTCCCCCGCTGTGTCCCGCTGTGTCCCGAGCTCTGTCCCGCTGTGTCCCGCTGTATCCTCTCTCTGTCCCCGGTGTTCCCGCTGTGTATCCCGCTGTGTCCAGCTGTGTTCCCTCTGTGACGCCGCTTTGTCCCTCTGTGTCCCGCTGTGTCCCCCGCTGTGTCCCGCTGAGTACCCTTCTGTGTCCCGCTGTGTCTTGCTGTGTCCCGCTGTGTCACGCTGTGTCCTCGCTGTGTCCCTTCTTGTCCCGCTGTGTATCACTCTGTGTCCAGCTGTGTCCCCGCTGTGTCCCCGCTGTGTCCCTGCTATGTCCCGCTGGGTCCCGCTGTATCCCCCGTTGTGTCCCCCTGTGTGCCTGCAGTGTCCCGCTGTATCCTGCTATGTCCCCGCTGTGTCCCCAATGTGTCTTTATGTGTCCCCGCTGTGTCCCGCTGTGTTCTCCGCTGTGTCCCGCTGTGTCCCTGCTGTGTCCCCTCTGTGTCCCGCTGTGTCCCCTGTTGTGTCCCAATGTGACACCCACTGTGTCCCCAGCTGTGTCGCGCTGTGTCTCCCGCTGTGTTCCCCGCTCTTTCCCCCCCGCTCTGTACCTGCTGTGTCCCGCTTTGTCACCACTGTATCCCCGCTGTGTCCCGCTGTGTCCCCACTGTGTCCCGTTGTGTCCCGCTGTGTCCCCGCTGTGTCCCGCTGTGTCCCCCATTGTTTCCCACAGTGACCTCCGCTGTGTCCCCCGCTGTTTCCCGCTGTGTATCAAGATGTGTCCAGCTGTGTCCCTGCTGTGTCCCGCTGTGTCCCACGCTGTGCCCCGCTGTGTCACCTGCTGTGTCCACGCTGTGTCCCCGCTGTGTCCCGCTTTGTCCCCGCTGTGTCCTGCTGTGTCCCCCGCTGTGTTCCGCTGTGTTCCCGCTGTGTCCCCCGCTGTGTCCTGCTGTGTCCCCGCTGTCCTCCGCTGTGTCCCGCTGTGTACTGTTGTGACCCGGTGTGTCCCTGCTGTCTCCCGCTGTGTCCTGCTCTCTTCCCGCTGTCCCCTGGATTGTCCTCGCTGTTTCCCCATGTGTCCCGTTGTGTATCCCGCTGTGTCCAACTGTGTCCCCGCTGTGTTCCCCACTGAATCCCCCGCTGTGTCCCCCGCTTTGTCCCAGCTGTGTCCCGCTGAGTCCCCGCTGTGTCCCCGCTGTGTCGCGCTGTGTACCCCGCTGTGACCCTGCTGTGTCCCCGATGTGTCCCGCTGTGTCCCGTTGTGTCCCCGCTGTCCCCCACTGTGTCCCCGCTGTGTCCCGCTGTGTCCCCACTGTCCCCCGCTGTGTTCCGATGTGTCCCGCTGTGACCCGCTGTGTCCCTGCTGTCCCCCACTGTGACCCGCTGTGTCCCCGCTGTCCCCTGGAGTGTACCCGCAGTGTCCCCGCTGTGTCTCGCTGTGTCCTGCTGTGTCCAGCTGTGTCCCCCGGTTTATCCCCGCTGTGTCCCGCTGTGTAACCCTGTGTCCCACGCTCTGTCCCTGTGTGTCCCGCTGTGTTCCGCTGTGTCCTCGCTCTGTCCCCGCTGTGTCCCGCTTTGTATCCCGCTGTGTCCTTGCTGTGTCCAGCTGTGTCACCGCTGTGTCCTCTTATGTCCTGCTGTGTCCCCTCTGTACCCCTTTGTGTCTCTGCTGTGTCCCGTGGTGTCCCCGCTGTCCCTCGCTGTGTCCCCGCTGTTTCCCGCTGTGTCACCCTGTGTCCTGCTGTGTCCCCGCTTTGTCCCGATTGTGTCCCGCTGTGTCCCCGGCTGTGTCACGCTGTGTTCCCCGCTGTGTCCCGCTGTGTCCCGAGCTCTGTCCCGCTGTGTCCTCCCTCTGTCCCCACTGTGTCCCGCTGTGTATCCTGCTATGTCCAGCTGTGTTCCCTCTGTGACGCCGCTTTGTCCCTCTGTGTCCCGCTGTGTCCCCCGCTGTGTCCCGCTGAGTACCCTTCTGTGTCCCGCTGTGTCTTGCTGTGTCCCACTGTGTCCCCCGCTGTGTCCGGCTGTGTCCCACGCTCAGTCCCTGTGTGTCCCGCTGTGTTCCACTGTGTCCTCGCTCTGTCCCCGCTGTGTCCTGCTTTGTATCCCGCTGTGTCCTTGCTGTGTCCCGCTGTGTCCCTCTGTGTCCTCACTGATACCCGCTTGTCCCGCTGTGTATCACGCTGTGTCCAGCTGTGTCCCCGCTGTGTCCCGCTGTGTCCCGCTGTGTCCTCGCTGTTTCCCCGGCTGTGTCCCGCTGTGTCCCCAGCTTTGTCCCAGCTGTGTCCCCGCTATGTCCCCTGCTGTGTCCCGCTGTGCTCCCCGCTGTGTCCCCGCTGTGTCTCTCGCTGTGTTCCGCTGTGTCCCCGCTGTGTTCCGCTGTGGCCCGCTGTGTCCCGCTGTGTCCTGCTGTGTCCCCGCTGTGTCCCGCTGTGTCCAGCACTGTGTCCCGCTGTGTCCAAGCTGTGTCCCGCTGTGTCCCTCTGTGTCCCCCGATGTGTCCTGCTGTGTCTCGCTGTGTCCTCGCTGTTTCCCCCGCTGTGTCCCGCTGTGTCCCTCTGTGTCCCCCGCTGTGTCCTGCTGTGTCCCGCTGTGTCCCGCTGTGTCCC
This sequence comes from Dipodomys merriami, assembly GCF_024711535.1. Lineage (NCBI taxonomy): Eukaryota > Metazoa > Chordata > Mammalia > Rodentia > Heteromyidae > Dipodomys > Dipodomys merriami. Next base: position 31,460 of record NW_027203534.1, on the reverse strand, counting down.
CAGCTTTGACCCTGCTGTGTCCCCGCTGTGTCCCGCTGTTTCCCGTGGTGTCGCGGTTTGTCCACCGCTGTGTCCCCCGCTGATTCACCGCTGTGTCCCCGCCGTGTCTCGCTGTGTCCCCCATTGTGTCCCGCTGTGTCCCGGGCTGTGTCCACACTGTGTCCCCAATGTGTCCCGCTGTGTCCCGCTGTGTCCCGCTGTGTCCCGATGTTTCCCGTGGTGTCCCGGTTTGTCCCCCGCTCTGTCCCCTGCTGAGTCCCAACTGTGTCCCTGCTGTGTCCCGCTGTGTCCTTGTTGTGTCCCCCGTTGTGTCCGGGCTGTGTCCCAGGTGTGTCCCCGCTGTGTCTCGCTGTGTCCTGGGCTGTGTCCCCGCTGTGTCCCCGATGTGTCCCGCTGTGTCGCCTGCTGTGTCCCGCTGTGTCCCCAGCTTTGTCCCCGCTGTTTCCCCGCTGTGTCCCTGTGTGTCCCGCTGTTTCCCGTGGTGTTCCGGTTTGTCCCCAGCTGTGTCCCCCGCTGAGTCCCCGCTGTGTCCCCCGCTGTGTCCCGCTTTGTCCCGGGCTTTCTCCCCGCTGTGTCCCTCTGTGTGCCCCACTGTATCCCCGCTGTGTCCCTGCAGTGTCCTGCTGTGTCCTGTTGTTTCTCGTGGTGTCCCGTTTTGTCCCCCGCTGTGTCCCCCGCTGAGTAGCCACTGTGTCCCCGCTGTGTCACGCTGTGTCCTCGCTGTGCCCCCGTTGTGTGCCGCTGTTTCCCTCACTGTGTCCCGATCTGTCCCGCTGTGTCCCGGTGTGTCCCGATGTGTCCCCGGCTGTTTCCCCCTCTGTGTACCGCTGTGTCCCTGCTGTGTCCCCACTGTGTCCTTCTGTGTCCCCGCTGTGTCCTGCTGTGTCCTCCACTGTGTCTCGCTGTGTCCCCTGCTGTGTCGCGCTGTGTCCCACTTTGTCCCGCTGTATCCCTCTGTGTCCTCGCTGTGTCCCCGATGTGTCCCGCTGTCTGTCCCACTGTGTCCAACTGTGTCCCCGCTGTGTCCCGCTGTGTTCCCCACTGCTTCCCCCACTGTGTCCCCCGATGTGTCCCTGCTGTGTCCCCGCTGTATCCCCGCTGTGTCCCCTCTGTGTCCCGCTGTTTCCCCGCTGTCCCCCGCTGTTTCCCCGCTGTGTCTCGCTGTGTCCCGCTGTGACCTGCTGTGTCCCTGCTGTCCCCCGCTGTGTCCCACTGTGTCCGCGCTGTCCCATGGAGTGTCCCCGCTGTGTCCCCGCTGTGTCTCGCTGTGTCCTGCTGTGTCCCGCTGTGTCCTCCCTGTGTCCCCCGCTGTGTCCCCTTTGTGTCCAGCAGTGTCAACAAGTGTCCTGCTGTGTCCCCACTGTGTCCCCGCTGTGTCCCCGCTTTGATCCTCTTTGTCCCCCGCTGTGTCCCCGCTGTGCCCCGATGTCTCCCGATGTGTCCTCGCTGTGTCCCCAGCTGTGTCCCGCTGTGTCCCCCGCTGTGTCATGCTGTGTCCCCCACTGTGTCCCGCTGTGTCCCGCTGTGTCACCCGCTCTGTCCCGCTGTGTCCCTCTGTGTCCTCGCTGTGTCCCCCTGTGAAACCCGCTATGTCCAGCTGTGTTCCCGCTGTGTTGCCGCTGTGTCGTCTATGTCCCGCTGTGTCCCGCTGTGTCCCGTTGTGTCCCCCGCTGTGTCCCGCCGTGTCAAGCTTTGTCCTCGCTATGTCCCGCTTTGTAACCCGTTGTGTCCAGCTGTATCCCCGCTGTGTCCGCGATGTGTCCCGCTGTGTCCTCGCTGTGTCCCCAGCTGTGTCCCGCTATGTACCCCGCTGTGTCACGCTGTGTCCCCCGCTGTGTCCCGCTGTGTCCCGCTGTGTCGCTCGCTCTGTCCCGCTGTGTCCCCCTGTGTCCTCGCTGTGTCCCTGCTGTGTCCCGCTGTGATTCCCGCTGTGTCCAGCTGTGTTCCCGCTGTGTCGCCGCTGTGTCGTCTATGTCCCGCTGTGTCCCGCTGTGTCCCGCTGTGTCCCGCTGTGTCACGCTTTGTCCTCTCTGTGTCCCCGCTATGTCCTGCTGTGTATCCCGCTGTGTCCAGCTGTGTGCCGGCTGTTTCCACGCTGTTTCCCGCTGTGTCCCCCGCTGTGTACCTGCTGTGCCCCAATGTGTCCCACTGTGTCCCTCTGTGCCCTAACTGTGTCCCCCGCTGTGTCCCTCTGTGTCCCCCGCTGTGTCCTGCTGTGTTCCACGCTGTGTCCCGCTGTGTCCCGCTGTGTCCCCGCTGTGTCCCCGCTGTGTCCTCGCTCTGTCCCCCGCTGTGTCCCGCTCTGTCCCCCGCTGTGTCCCCTGCTGTATCACGCTGTGTCCTCGCTGTGTCCCCGATCTGTCCCGGTGTGTATCCCGCTGTGTCCAACTGTGTCCCCGCTGTGTCCCGCTGTGTTCCCCACTGATTCCCCTGCTGTGTCCCCCCTGTGTCGCCGCTGTGTCACCGCTTTGATCCGCTGTGTCCCCCGCTGTGTCCCCACTGTGTGCACGATGTGTCCCGCTGTGTCCTCGCTGTGTCCCCAGCTGTGTCCCGCTGTGTCCCCAGCTGTGTCCCGCTGTGTCCCGCTGTGTCCCCGCTCTGTCCCTCTGTGTCCCGCTGTGTCCTGCTGTGTCCTCGCTGTGTCCCCTCTGTGTCCCACTGTGTATCCTGCTGTTTCCAGCTGTGTTCCCGCTGTGTCGCCGCTGTGTCGTCTGTGTCCCGCTGTGACCCTGCTGTGTCCCCGATGTGTCCCGCTGTGTCCCGTTGTGTCCCCGCTGTCCCCCATTGTGTCCCCACTGTGTCCCGCTGTGTCCCCGCTCTCCACCCGCTGTGTCCCGCTGTGTCCCGTTGTGACCCGCTGTGTCCCTGCTGTCCCCCGATGTGTCCCGCTGTGTCCCCGCTTTCCCCTGGTGTGTCCCCGCTATGTCCCGCTGTGTCCCCGCTTTGTACCGCTGTGTCCCCCGCTGTGTCCCCCTGAGTCCCCGCTGTGTCCCGATGTGTTCCCCGCTGTGTCCCCTCTGTGTCCCCCGATGTGTCTCGCAGTGTCCCGCGTTGTCCCGCTCTGTCCCCCGCTGTGTCCCCCGCTGTGTCCCGCTGTGTCTCCCAGTTTGCCGCTGTGTGTGCGCTGTGTCCCCCGCTGTGTCCCCTGTGTCCCCGCTGTGTCCCGCTGTGTCCACGCTCTGTCCCACGCTGGATCCCGCGGTGTCCTCAGCTGTGTCCCGCTGTGTCCCATGCTGTGTCCCGCTGTGTCCCCTCTGTGTCCCCCGCTGTGTCCCATTGGGTCCCTGCTGTGATCCGCTCTGTCCCACGCTGTGTCCCGCTGTGTCCCTCACTGTGTTCCGCTGTGTCCCGGCTGTGTCCCCATAGTCTCCCTCTTTGACCCCCGGTGTGTCCCGCTGTGTCCCGCTGTGTCCCCCGCTGTGTCCCACTGTGTCCCCTGCTGTGTCCCCCGCTGTGTCCCGCTGTGTCACCAGCGGTGTCCCCGCTGTGTCCCACTGTGTCCCGCTGTGTCCTTCTGTGTCCCGGCTGTGTCCCACTGTGTCCCCCACTGTGTCCTGCTCTGTCCCCGCTGTGTCCCGCTGTGTCCCGCTGTGTCACCACTGTGTCAATGCTGTGTTCCGCTATGTCCTGTTGTGTCCCTGCTGTATCCCGCTGTGTTCCACTGTGTTCTCTCTGTGTCCCCTGCTGTGTCCCGCTATGTCTCCCGCAGTGTCCCCCGCTGTGTCCCGCTGTGTCCCACGCTGTGTCCCGTTGTGTCCCGCTGTGTCCTCTGTTGTGTCCCCGCTGTGTCCTCACTGTGTCCCCGCTGTGTCCCGCTCTGTATCCCGCTGTGTACAGCTGTGTCCCCGCTGTGTCACGCTGTGTTCCCCGCTGTGTCCCCCGCTGTGTCCCCCGCTGTGCCCGCCTCTGTGTCGAAGATGTGTCCTGCTGTGTCCCCACTGTGTCCCGCTGTGTCCCAATGTGTCCCGCTGTGTCCCCATGTGTCCTCGCTGTGTCCCCGCTGTGTCCCGCCGTGTATCCCGCTGTGTCAAACTGTGTCCCCCAATGTGTCCGGCTGTGTCCCCCTGTGTCCCCTGCTGTGTCCCGCTGTGTCCCGCTGTGTCCCGATATGTCCCTGCTGTGTCCTGCTGTGTCCCAGCTGTATCCACGCTGTGACCCCGCTGTGTCCTGATGTGTAACCGCTGTGTACCCTCCTGGGTCTCACTGTGTCCCCCGCTGTGTTCCGCTGTGTCGTCCGCTGTGTCACCCTGTGTGCTGCTGTGCCCCGCTGTTTCCCCCGCTGTGTCCCGATGTGTCCCCGCTGTGTCCTGCTGTGTCCAAGCTGTGTCCCCACTGTGTCTCCCGCTGTGTCCCGCTGTTTCCCCGCTGTGTCCCCCGCTGTGTTCCGCTGTGTCCCACTGTGTCCCGCTGTGTCCTCGCTGTGTCCCCCACAGTGTCCCGCTGTGTCCCGCTGTGTCCCCGCTGTGTCCCGCTGTGTCCCGCACTTTGTCCCGCTGAGTTCCCCGCTGTGTCCCCGCTGTGTCCCATTCTGTGTCCCGCTGTGTCCCCTCTGTGTCCCCCACTGTATCCGACTGGGTCCCTGCTGTGTCCAGCTGTGTCCCACGCTGTGTCCCACTGAGTCCCCCGCTGTGTCCAACTGTGTCCTCGCTGAGTACCCGCTGTCTACCGCTGTGATCCCGGTTGTTTCCCTCTGTGTCCAGCTGTGTCCCCCGCTGTGTTCTCCGATGTGTCTCGCTGTGTCCCGCTATGTCCCGCTGTGTCCCGCTGTGTCCTCTCTGTGTCCCCCCTATGTCCCCCGTTGTGTCCCCCGCTGTATCCCGCTGTGTCCCGCGCTGTTTCCCTGCTGTGTCCCGCTCTGTCCTGCTATGTCGCGCTGTGTCCTGCTGTGTCCTAGCTGTGTCACTCTATGTGTCCCTGTTGTTTCTCCGCTCTATCCCGCTGTGTCCTGCTCTGTTTTCCCTGTGTCCCCCGCTGTGTCCCCGTTGTGTCCGACGCTGTATCCCACTGTTTCCCGCTGTGTTCTCTCTGTGTCCCCCGCTGTTTCCCGCTATATCCCCAGCTGTGTCCCCAGCTGTGTCCCGCTGTTTCCCACGCTGTGTCCCGCTGTATCACCGCTGTGTCACCGCTGTGTCCCCGCTGTGACCGACGTTGTGTCCCGCTGTGTCCACCGATGTGTCTCGCAGTGTCCCGCTTTGTCCCGCTCTGTACCCCGCTGTGACCCCCGCTTTGTCCCGCTGTGTCCCCCGCTGTGTCCCGCTGTGTCCTCGCCGTGTCCCCCGCTGTATCCCGCTCTGTGCCCCGCTGAGTCCTCCGCTGTGTCTCGCTGTGTTCCCCGCTGGGTCCCGCTGTGTTCCCTGTGTCCCCGCTGTGTCCCGCTGTGTCCCCGCTCTGTCCCGCTGTGTCCCCGCTCTGTCTCACGCTGGATCCCGCGGTTTTCTCAGCTGTGTCCCGCTGTGTCCCATGCTGTGTCCCGCTGTGTCCCCTCTGTGTCCCCCACTGTGTCCCCCACTGTGTCCCGCTGCGTCCCTGCTGTGACTTGCTCTGTCCCAAGATGTGTCCCGCTCTGTCCCCCACTGTGTTCCGCTGTGTCCCGCTGTGTCCCCGCTGTGTCCCCGTAGTCTCCCGCTGTGACCCCCGGTGTGTCCCGCTGTGTCTCACTGTGACCCACCCTTTGTTCCCCGCTTTGCCCCGCTGTGTCCCGCTATGTCCCGTTTTGTCCCGCTCTGTCCTCTCTGAGTCCCCCCCTGTTTCCCCCGCTGTGTCCCCCGCTGTGTCCCACTGTGTCCTCCGCTGTGTCCCGCTTTGTCACCAGCGGTGTCCCTGCTGTGTCCCACTGTGTCCCGCTGTGTCCTTCTGTGTCCCGGCTGTGTCCCAACTTGTCCCCCGCTGTGTCCTGCTCTGCCCCCACTGTGTCCCGCTGTGTCCCGCTCTGTCACTGCTGTGTCACTGCTCGGTTCCACTGTGTCCCGCTGTGTCCCACACTGTGTCCCGTTGTTTCCCGCTGTGTCCTCTGCTGTGTCCCCGCTGTGTCCTCACTGTGTCCCCTCTGTGTCCCGCTCTGTATCCCGCTGTGTCCATCTGTGACACCGATGTGTCACGATGTGTTCCCCACTGTGTCCCCCGCTGTGTCCCCCGCTGTGCCCCCCTCTGTGTCGAAGATGTGTCCTGCTGTGTCCCCACTGTGTCCCGCTGTGTCCTGCAGTATCACGCTGTGTCCTACTGTGTCCTCGCTGTGTCCCCCGCAGTGTCCCTCTGTGTCCCGCTTTGTCCCCACTGTGTCCCCGCTGTGTCCCGCTGTTTCCTGCGGTGTCCCCCCTGGGTCCCCGCTGAATCCCACGCAGTGTCCCGCTGTGTACCACTATGTGTCTTGCAGTGTCCCGCTTTGTCCCGCTCTGTCCTCCGCTGTGTCCCCCGCTGTAATCCGCTGTGTCGCCTGCTGTGTCTCACAGTGTGCCGCTGTTTCCTCGCTCTGTCCTGGGCTGTGTCCCGCTGTGTCCCCGCTGAGTCCCCCGCTGTGTCCCGCTGTGTCCCGCTGTGTCCCGCTGTGTCCCCTGTGTCCCCGCTGTGTCCCGCTTTGTCCTCGCTGTGTCCGCGCTGTGATCCGCTCTGTATGCCGCTGTGTCCAGCTGTGTCCCCGCTGTGTCCTGCTGTGTCCCCGCTGTGTCCAGCTGTGTACCCCTTGTGTCCCCGCTGTGTCCCACTCTGTCCAGCTGTGTCCCACTGTGACCCCCTGCGTCCCCCGCAGTGTGCCGTTGTGTCCCGCTTTGTCCCCGCTGTGTCCCCGCTGTGTCCGGCTGTGTCCCCGCTGTGTCCCCCCTGTGTCCCCGCTGTGTCCCACGCTGTGTCCCGCTGTGTCCCATGATGTGTCTCGCAGTGTCCCGTGTTGTCCCGCTCTGTCCCCCGATGTGTCCCACGCTGTGTCCCGCTGTGTCCCCCGCTGTGTCTCACAGTTTGCCGCTGTGTCCCCGCTGTGTCCTGCTGTGTCCCCGCTCTGTCCCACGCTGGATCCTGCGGTATTCTCAGCTTTGTCCCGCTGTGTCCCATGCTGTGTCCGGCTGTGTCCCCTCTGTGTCCAGCTGTGTCCCCGCTGTGACCTGCTGTGTCCCCGCTGTGTCCAGCTGTGTACCCCTTGTGTCCCCGCTGTGTCCCACTCTGTCCAGCTGTGTCCCACTGTGACCCCCTGTGTCCCCTGCAGTGTGCCGTTGTGTCCCGCTTTGTCCCCGCTGTGTCCCCGCTGTGTCCGGCTGTGTCCCTGCTGTGTCCCCCCTGTGTCCCCGCTGTGTCCCACGCTGTGTCCCGCTGTGTTCCATGATGTGTCTCGCAGTGTCCCGCGTTGTCCCGCTCTGTCCCCCGATGTGTCCCGCGCTGTGTCCCGCTGTGTCCCCCGCTGTGTCTCGCAGTTTGCCGCTGTGTGCTCGCTGTGTCCACCGCTGTGTCCCCCGCTGTGTCCCGCTGTGACCCGCTATGTCCCCTGTGTCCCCGCTGTGTCCTCCGCTGTGTCCCCGCTCTGTCCCACGCTGGATCCCGCGGTGTTCTCAGCTTTGTCCCGCTGTGTCCCACGCTGTGTCCCGCTGTGTCCCCTCTGTGTCCTGCTATGTATCCCGCTGTGTCCAGCTGTGTCCCCTCTGTGTCCCGATGTGTTCTCTGCTGTGTCCCCCGCTGTGTCCCCCGCTGTGCCCCCCACTGTGTCGAAGATGTGTCCTGCTGTGTCCCTGCTGTGTCCCGCTGTGTCCTGCTGTATCACGCTGTGTCCTATTGTGTCCTCGCTGTGTCCCCCTCAGTGTCCAGGTGTGTCCCACTGTGTCCCCACTGTGTCCCGCTGTTTCCCCGCTGTGTTCCCGCTGTGTCCCCTCTGTGTCCCACGCTGTGTCCCGCTATGTCCCCCTATGTGTCTCGCAGTGTCAGGCTTTGTCCCGCTCTGTCCTCAGCTGTGTCCCCCGCTGTAACCTGCTGTGTCCCCCGCTGTGTCTCGCAGTGTGCCGCTGTTTCCTTCTTTCTGTCCCCTGCTGTGTCCCGCTGGGTTCCCCGCTGAGTCCCCCGCTGTGTCCCGCTGTGTCCCCTGTGTCCCCTCTGTGTCCCGCTGTGTCCCGATGTGTCCTGCTGTGTCCCGCTTTGTCCTCGCTGTGTCCCCGCTGTGTTCCGCTCTGTATGCCGCTGTGTCCCGCTGTGTCCCCGCTGTGTCCAGCTGTGTCCCCGTTGTGTCCCAGATGTATCCCGCTGTGATTCGCTGTGTTCTCTCTGTGTCTGCCGCTGTGTGCCGGTATGTCCCCTGCAGTGTCCCCCGCTGTGTCCCGCTGAGACCACGCTTTGTCCCGCTGTGTCCCCCTGTGTCCTCTGCTGTGTCCCCGCTGTGTCCTCGCTGTGTCTCCGCTTTGTCCCGCTCTGTATCCCGCTGTGTTGAGCTGTGTCCCCACTGTGTCCTGATGTGTTCCCCACTGTGTCCCCCACTGTGTCCCCCGCTGTGTCCCCCGCTGTGTCCAAGATGTGTCACGCTGTGTCCCCGTTGTGTCCCGCTGTGTCCCCGCTGTGCCTCCACTGTGTCCCACTCTATCCAGCTGTGTCCCACTGTGACCCCCTGTGTCCCCTGCAGTGTGCCGTTGTGTCCCGCTTTGTCCCCCCTGTGTCCTCGCTGTGTCCTGCTGTGTCCCCGCTGTGTCATCCCTGTGTCCCCGCTGTGTCCCACGCTGTGTCCCGCTGTGTCCCCCGATGTGTCTCGCAGTGTCCCGCGTTGTCCCGCTCTGTCCCCCGCTGTGTCCCCCGCTGTGTCCCGCTGTGTCGCCCGATGTGTCTCGCAGTGTCCCGCGTTGTCCCGCTCTGTCCCCCGCTGTGTCCCCCGCTGTGTCCCGCTGTGTCCCCCGCTGTGTCTCGCAGTTTGCCGCTGTGTGCTCGCTGTGTCCACCGCTGTGTCCCCCGCTGTGTCCCGCTGTGACCCGCTATGTCCCCTGTGTCCCCGCTGTGTCCAGCTATGTCCCTGCTCTGAACCTCGCTGGATCCCGCGGTGTCCTCAGCTTTTCCCGCTGTGTCCCATGTTGTGTCCCGCTGTGTCCCCTCTGTGTCCCTCGCTGTGTCCCGCTGGGTCCCTGCTGTGTCCCGCTCTGTCCCACGATGTGTCCCGCTCTGTGCCCCGCTGTGTCCCGCTGTGTCCCCGCTGTGTCCCCGTAGTCTCCCGCTGTGACCCCCGGTGTGTCCCGCTGTGTCCCGCTGTGTCCCCCGCTTTGTTCCCCGCTTTGTCCCACTGTGTCCCGCTATGTCCCGTTGTGTCCAGGTGTGTCCTCTCTGTGTCTCCCCCTGTTTCCCCCGTTGTGTTCCCCGCTGTGTCCCACTGTGTCCCCCGCTGTGTCCCCCGCTGTGTCCCGCTGTATCACCAGTGGTGTGCCCGCTGTGTCCCACTGTGTCCCGCTGTGTCCTTCTGTGTCCCGCTGTGTTCCGCTGTGTCGTCCGCTGTGTCACCCTGTGTGCTGCTGTGTCCCGCTGTTTCCCCCGCTGTGTCCCGATGTGTCCCCGCTGTGTCCTCCGCTGTGTCCCGCTGTGTCCCCGCTGTGTCCCCCGCTCTGTCCCCCACTGGGTCCCGCTGTTTCCTCTGCTGTTTCCCGCTCTGTCCCACGCTGTGTCCCGCTGTGTCCCGCTGTTTCCCTGCTGTGTCCCCCGCTGTGTTCCGCTGTGTCCCACTGTGTCCCGCTGTGTCCTCGCTGTGTCCCCCACAGTGTCCCACTGTGTCCCGCTGTGTCCCCGCTGTGTCCCGCTGTGTCCCGCACTTTGTCCCGCTGAGTTCCCCGTTGTGTCCCCGCTGTGTCCCATGCTGTGTCCCGCTGTGTCCCCTCTGTGTCCCCCACTGTATCCGGCTGGGTCCCTGCTGTGTCCAGCTGTGTCCCACGCTGTGTCCCGCTGAGTCCCCCGCTGTGTCCAACTGTGTCCTGCTGTGTCCCCGCTGAGTACCCGCTGTCTCCCGCTGTGATCCCGGTTGTGTCCCTCTGTGTCCAGCTGTGTCCCCCGCTGTGTTCTCCGATGTGTCCCGCTGTGTCCCGCTATGTCCCGCTGTGTCCCGCTGTGTCCTCTCTGTGTCCCCCCTGTGTCCCCCGTTGTGTCCCCCGCTGTGTCCCGTGCTGTGTCCCCCGCTGTGTCCCGTGCTGTGTCCCTGCTGTGTCCCGCTCTGTCCCGCTATGTCCCGCTGTGTCCTGCTGTGTCCTAGCTGTGTCACTCTATGTGTCCCTGTTGTTTCTCCGCTCTATCCCGCTGTGTCCTGCTGTGTTTTCCCTGTGTCCCCCGCTGTTTCCCTGTTGTGTCCGACGCTGTATCCCACTGTTTCCCGCTGTGTTCTCTCTGTGTCCCCCGCTGTGTCCCGCTATATCCCCCGCTGTGTCCCCAGCTGTGTCCCGCTGTTTCCCACGCTGTGTCCCGCTGTATCACCGCTGTGTCACCGCTGTTACCGACGCTGGGTCCCACTGTGTCCTCTGCTATGTCCCCGCTGTGTCCTCGCTGTGTACCCGCTGTGCCCCGCTCTGTATCCGGCTGTGTCCAGCTGTGTCCCCGCCCGCTGTGTCCCGATTTGTTCCCCGCTGTGTCCCCCGTTGTGTACCGCTGTGTCTTGCTGTATCATGCTGTGTCCTACTGTGTCCCCCTATGTGTCTCGCAGTGTCCCGCTTTGTCCCGCTCTGTCTCCCGCTGTGTCCCCCGCTATGTCCCGCTGTGTCCCACCCTGTGTCTCGCAGTGTGCCGCTGTTTCCTCGCTCTGTCCCCCGCTGTGTCCCGCTGTGTCTCTGCTGTGTCCCCCGCTGTGTCCCGCTGTGTCCCGCTGTGTCCCGCTGTGTCTCCTGTGTCCCCGCTGTGTCCCGCTGTGTCCCGCTGTGTTTCGCTGTGTCCCGCTGTTTGCTCGCTGTGTCTCCGCTGTGTCCCGCCATGTATCCCGCTGTGTCAATCTGTGTCCCCCGCTTTTTCCCGCTGTGTCCCGCTGTGTCCCCCGCTGTGTCCCGCTGTGTCCCTGCTGTTTCCCCGCTGTGTCCCGCTTTGTCCCGCTGTGTCTCGATGTATCCTCGCTGTGTCCCCCGCTGTGTCCCACTCTGTCCGCCGCTGTGTCCCCCGCTGTGTCTCACTGTGTCCCACGCTGTGTCCCGCTGTGTCCCACACTGTGTCCCGCTGTGTGCCACTGTGTCCCCCGCTGTGTCCCGAAGTGTCCCCGCTGGGTCCTGCTGTGTCACAGCTGTGTCCCCGCTGTGTCCCTGGCTGTGTCTCGATGTGTCCCCAGTTTCCTCCGCTGTGACCCGCTGTGTCCCCCACTCTGTCCCCCGCTGGGTGCCACTGTGTCCTCTGCTGTGTCCCGCTGTTTCCCACGCTGTGTCCCGCTGTGTCCCGCTGTGTCCCCTGTGTCCCCGCTGTGTCCCGCTGTGTTCCAATGTGTTCCGCTGTGTCCCCATGTGTCCTCGCTGTGTCCCCGCTGTGTCCCACCGTGTATCCCGCTGTGTCAAACTGTGTCCCCCAATGTGTCCTGCTGTGTCTCCCTGTGTCCCCTGCTGTGTCCCGCTGTGTTCCGCTGTGTCCCGATATGTCCCTGCTGTGTCCTGCTGTGTCCCAGCTGTATCCCCGCTGTGTCACCCGCTGTGTCCTGATGTGTGCCCGCTGTGTACCCCGCTGTGGCTCACTGTGTCCCCCGCTGTGTTCCGCTGTGTCGCCCGCTGTGTCACCCTGTGTGCTGCTGTGTCCCCCTGTTTCCCCCGCTGTGTCCCGATGTGTCCCCGCTGTGTCCTGCTGTGTCCAAGCTGTGTCCCCACTGTGTCCCCCGCTGTGTCCCAATGTGTCACCGCTGTGTCCCCCGCTGTGTCCCGCTGTGTCCCCGCTGTGTCCCCTGCTCTGTCCCCCGCTGGGTCCCGCTGTTTCCTCCGCTGTTTCCCGCTCTGTCCACGCTGTGTCCCGCTGTGTCCCGCTGTTTCCCCGCTGTGTCCCCCGCTGTGTTCCCCTGTGTCCCACTGTGTCCCGCTGTGTCCCCCGCTGTGTCTCACTGTGTCCCACGCTGTGTCCCGCTGTGTCCCACACTGTGTCCCGCTGTGTGCCACTGTGTCCCCCGCTGTGTCCCGAAGTGTCCCCGCTGGGTCCTGCTGTGTCACAGCTGTGTCCCCGCTGTGTCCCTGGCTGTGTCTCGATGTGTCCCCAGTTTCCTCCGCTGTGACCCGCTGTGTCCCCCACTCTGTCCCCCGCTGGGTGCCACTGTGTCCTCTGCTGTGTCCCGCTGTTTCCCACGCTGTGTCCCGCTGTGTCCCGCTGTGTCCCCTGTGTCCCCGCTGTGTCCCGCTGTGTTCCAATGTGTTCCGCTGTGTCCCCATGTGTCCTCGCTGTGTCCCCGCTGTGTCCCACCGTGTATCCCGCTGTGTCAAACTGTGTCCCCCAATGTGTCCCGCTGTGTCTCCCTGTGTCCCCTGCTGTGTCCCGCTGTGTTCCGCTGTGTCCCGATATGTCCCTGCTGTGTCCTGCTGTGTCCCAGCTGTATCCCCGCTGTGTCACCCGCTGTGTCCTGATGTGTGCCCGCTGTGTACCCCGCTGTGGCTCACTGTGTCCCCCGCTGTGTTCCGCTGTGTCGCCCGCTGTGTCACCCTGTGTGCTGCTGTGTCCCCCTGTTTCCCCCGCTGTGTCCCGATGTGTCCCCGCTGTGTCCTGCTGTGTCCAAGCTGTGTCCCCACTGTGTCCCCCGCTGTGTCCCAATGTGTCACCGCTGTGTCCCCCGCTGTGTCCCGCTGTGTCCCCGCTGTGTCCCCTGCTCTGTCCCCCGCTGGGTCCCGCTGTTTCCTCCGCTGTTTCCCGCTCTGTCCACGCTGTGTCCCGCTGTGTCCCGCTGTTTCCCCGCTGTGTCCCCCGCTGTGTTCCCCTGTGTCCCACTGTGTCCCGCTGTGTCCTCGCTGTGTCCCCCACAGTGTCCCGCTGTGTCCCGCTGCGTCCCCGCTGTGTCCCGCTGTGTCCCGCACTTTGTCGCCCTGAGTTCCCTGCTGTGTCCCCGCTGTGTCCCATGGTGTGTCCCGCTGTGTCCCCTCTGTGTCCCCCACTGTATCCGGCTGGGTCCCTGCTGTGTCCAGCTGTGTCCCACGCTGTGTCCCGCTGAGTCCCCCTCTGTGTCCAACTGTGTCCTGCTGTGTCCCCGCTGAGTACCCGCTGTCTCCCGCTGTGATCCTGGTTGTGTCCCTCTGTGTCCAGCTGTGTCCCCCGCTGTGTTCTCCGATGTGTCCCGCTGTGTCCCGCTATGTCCCGCTGTGTCCCGCTGTGTCCTCTCTGTGTCCCCCCTGTGTCCCCCGTTGTGTCCCCCGCTGTATCCCGCTGTGTCCCCCGCTGTGTCCCGCGCTGCGTCCCTGAGGTGTCCCTCTCTGTCCCGCTATGTCCCGCTGTGTCCTGCTGTGTCCTAGCTGTGTCACTCTATGTGACCCTGTTGTTTCTCCGCTGTATCCCGCTGTGTCCTGCTGTGTTTTCCCTGTGTCCACCGCTGTGTCCCCGTTGTGTCCGACGCTGTATCCCACTGTTTCCCGCTGTGTTCTCTCTGTGTCCCCCGCTGTGTCCCGCTATATCCCCCGCTGTGTCCCCAGCTGTGTCCCGCTGTTTCCCACGCTGTGTCCCGCTGTATCACCGCTGTGTCCCCGCTGTGTCCCCGCTGTGACCGACGCTGTGTCCCGCTGTATCCACCGATGTGTCTCGCAGTGTCCAGCTTTGTCCCGCTCTGTACCCCGCTGTGTCCCAAGCTTTGTCCCACTGTGTCCCCCGCTGTGTCCCCCGCTGTGTCCCGCTGTGTCACCAGCGGTGTCCCCGCTGTGTCCCACTATGTCCCGCTGTGTCCTTCTGTGTCCTGGCTGTGTCCCACTGTGTCCCCAGCTGTGTCCTGCTCTGTCCCTGCTGTGTCCCGCTGTGTCACCGCTGTGTCACTGTTGTGTTCCGCTGTGTCCCGTTGTGTCCCCGTTGTATCCCGCTGTGTCCCGCTGTGTTCTCTCTGTGTCCACTGCTGTGTCCTGCTATGTCTCCCGCAGTGTCCCTCGCTGTGTCCCGCTGTGTCCCACGCTGTGTCCCGTTGGGTCCCGCTGTGTCCTCTGCTGTGTCCCCGCTGTGTCCTCACTGTGTCCCCGCTGTGTCCCGCTCTGTATCCCGCTGTGTCCAGCTGTGTCCCCGCTGTGTCCCGATGTGTTCCCCGCTGTGTCCCCCGCTGTGTCCTCCGCTGTGCCCGCCTCTGTGTCGAAGATGTGTCCTGCTGTGTCCCCACTGTGTCCCGCTGTGTCCTGCTGTATCACGCTGTGTCCTACTGTGTCCTCGCTGTGTCCCAGGCAGAGTCCCTGTGTGTCCCGCTGTGTCCCCGCTGTGTATCCGCTGTATCCCGCTGTTTCCCCGCGGTGTCCTGCTCTGTCCTCGCTGTGTCCCGCTGTCTCCCACTGTGTCACCGCTGTGTCACTGCTGTGTTCCGCTGTGTCCCCTTGTGTCCCCGCTGTATCACGCTGTGTCTCGCTGTGTTCTCTCTGTGTCCCCTGCTATGTCCCGCTATGTTTCCCGCAGTGTCCCCAGCTGTGCCACCCTCTGTGTCGAAGATGTGCCCTGCTGTGTGCCCTCTGTGTCCCGCTGTGGCCAGCTGTATCACGCTGTGTCCTACTGTGTCCTCGCTGTGTCCCCCGCAGTGTCCCTGTGTGTCCCGCTGTGTCCCCGCTGTGTCCCCGCTGTGTCCCACTGTTTCCCCGCGGTGTCCACCCTGGGTCCCCGCTATGTCCCACGCTGTGTCCCGCTGTGTCCCCCTATGTGTCTCGCAATGTCCCGCTTTGTCCCGCTCTGTCCTCCCCTGTGTCCCCCGCTGTAACCCTCTGTGTCCCCCGCTGTGTCTAGCAGTGTGCCGCTGTTTCCTCGCTCTGTCCCCTGCTGTGTCCCGCTGTGTCCCCGCTGTGTCCCCCGCTGTGTCCCGCTGTGTCCCGCTTTGTCCCGCTGTGTCCCCTGTGTCCCCGCTGTGTCCCGCTTTGTCCCGATGTGTCCCACTGTGTCCCGCTTTTTCCTCGCTGTGTCCCCGCTGTGTCCCGCTCTGTATGCCGCTGTGTCCAGCTGTGTCCCCGCTGTGTCCCACTGTGTCCCCGCTGTGTCCAGCTGTGTCCCCGTTGTGTCCCCGCTGTATCCCGCTGTGTCCCGCTGTGTTCTCTCTGTGTCCGCCGCTGTGTCCCGCTATGTCCCCTGCAGTGTCCCCCGCTGTGTCCCGGTATGTCCCCTGCAGTGTCCCCCGCTGTGTCCCGATGTGTCCCCACTGTGTCCTGCTGTGTCCAATCTGTGTCCCCTCTGTGTCTCCCGCTGTGTCCCAATGTGTCCCCGCTGTGTCCCCCGCTGTGTCCCAATGTGTCCCCGCTGTGTCCCCCGCTCTGTCCCCCGCTGGGTCCTGCTGTTTCCTCCGCTGTTTCCCGCTCTATCCCACGCTGTGTCCCGCTGTTTCCCCACTGTGTACCCCACTGTGTTCCGCTGTGTCCCACTGTGTCCCGCTGTGTCCTCGCTGTGTCCCCCACAGTGTCCCGCTGTGTCCCGCTGCGTCCCCGCTGTGTCCCGCTGTGTCCCGCACTTTGTCCCGCTGAGTTCCACACTGTGTCCCCGCTGTGTCCCATGGTGTGTCCCGCTGTGTCCCCTCTGTGTCCCCCACCGTATCCGGCTGGGTCCCTGCTGTGTCCAGCTGTGTCCCACGCTGTGTCCCGCTGAGTCCCCCTCTGTGTCCAACTGTGTCCTGCTGTGTCCCTGCTGAGTACCCGCTGTCTCCCGCTGTGATCCCGGTTGTGTCCCTCTGTGTCCAGCTGTGTCCCCCGCTGTGTTCTCCGATGTGTCCCGCTGTGTCCCGCTATGTCCCGCTGTGTCCCGCTGTGTCCTCTCTGTGTCCCCCCTGTGTCCCCCGTTGTGTCCCCCGCTGTAGCCCGCTGTGTCCCCCGCTGTGTCCCGTGCTGTGTCCCTGCTGTGTCCCGCTCTGTCACGCTATGTCCCACTGTGTCTTGCTGTGTCCTAGCTTTGTCACTCTATGTGTCCCTGTTGTTTCTCCGCTGTATCCTGCTGTGTCCTGCTGTGTTTTCCCTGTGTCCCGCACTGTGTCCCCGTTCTGTCCAACGCTGTATCCCACTGTTTCCCGCTGTGTTCTCTCTGTGTCCCCCGCTGTGTCCCGCTATATCCCCCGCTGTGTCCCCAGCTGTGTCCCGCTGTCTCCCACGCTGTGTCCCGCTGTATCACCGCTGTGTTCCCGCTGTGTCCCCTCTGTGACCGACGCTGTGTCCCGCTGTGTCCACCGATGTGTCTCACAGTGTCCCGCTTTGTCCCGCTCTGTACCCCGCTGTGTCCCCCGCTTTGACCCACTGTGTCCCCCGCTGTGTCCCCCGCTGTGTCCCGCTGTTTCACCAGCGGTGTCCCCGCTGTGTCCCACTGTGTCCCGCTGTGTCCTTCTGTGTCCCTTCTGTGTTCCACTGTGTCCCCCGCTGTGTCCTGCTCTGTTCCCGCTGTGTCCCGCTGTGTCACCGCTGTGTCACTGCTGTGTTCCGCTGTGTCCCATTGTGTCCCCGCTGTATCCCGCTGTGTCCCGCTGTGTTCTCTCTGTGTCCTCTTCTGTGTCCCGCTATGTCTCCCGCAGTGTCCCGCTGTGTCCCACGCTGTGTCCCGTTGTGTCCCTCTGTGTCCTCTGCTGTGTCCCCGCGGTGTCCTCGCTGTGTCCCCGCTGTGTCCCGCTCTGTATCCCGCTGTGTCCAGCTGTGTCCCGGCTGTGTCCTGATGTGTTCCCCGCTGTGTCCTCCGCTGTGTCCCCCGCTGTGCCCCCTCTGTGTGGAAGATGTGTCCTGCTGTGTCCCCACTGTGTCCCGCTGTGTCCTGCTGTATCAAGCTGTGTCCTACTGTTTCCTCGATGTGGCCCCCGCATTGTCCCTGTGTGTCCCGATGTGTCCCCGCTGTGTCCCCGCTGTGTCCCACTGTTTCCCGCGGTGTCCCCCCTGGGTCCCCGCTGTGTCCCACACTGTGTCCCGCTGTGTACCGCTATGTGTCTCCCAGTGTCCCGCTTTGTCCCGCTCTGTCCCCCGCTGTGTCCCCCGCTGTAACCCGCTGTGTCCCCAGCTGTGTCTCGCAGTGTGCTGCTGTTTCCTCGCTCTGTCCCTTGCTGTGTCCCGCTGTGTCCCCGCTGTGTCCCCCTCTGTGTCCCGCTGTGTCCCGATGTGTCCCGCTGTGTCCCGCTTTGTCCTCGCTGTGTCCCCGCTGTGATCGGCTCTGTATGCCGCTGTGTCCAACTGTGTATCTGCTGTGTCCTGCTGTGTCCACGCTGTGTCCAGCTGTGTCCCCGTTGTGTCCCTGCTGTATCCCGCTGTGTCCCGCTGTGTTTGCTGTGTCCGCCGCTGTGTCCCGCTGTCCCCTGCAGTGTCCCCCGATGTGTCCCGCTGAGACCACGCTTTGTCCCGCTGTGTCCCGCTGTGTCCTCTGCTGTGTCCCCGCTGTGTCCTCGCTGTGTCCCCACTCTGTCCCGCTCTGTATCCCGCTGTGTCGAGCTGTGTCCCCGCTGTGTCCCGATGTGTTCCCCGCTGTGTCCCTCGCTGTGTCCCTCGCTGTGTCCAAGATGTGTCATGCTGTGTCCCCGCTGTGTCCCGCTGTGTCCCTGCTGTGCCTCCACTGTGTCGCACTCTGTCCAGCTGTGTCCCACTGTGACCCCCTGTGTCCCCCGCAGTGTGCCGTTGTGTCCCGCTGTGTCCCCGCTGTGTCCCCGCTGTGTCCTGCTGTGTCCCCGCTGTGTCATCCCTGTGTCCCCGCTGTGTCCCACGCTGTGTCCCGCTGTGTCCCCCGATGTGTCTCGCATTGTCCCGCTTTGTCCCGCTCTGTCCCCCGCTGTGTCCCCCGCTGTGTCCCGCTGTATCCCGATGTGTCCCGCTGTGTCCTGCATTGTCCTCGCTGTGTCACCGCTGTGATCCGCTCTGTATGCCGCTGTGTCCAGCTGTGTCTCTGCTGTGTCCCGCTGTGTCCCCGCTGTGTCCAGCTGTGTTCCGGTTGTGTCCCCGCTGTATCCCGCTGTGTCCTGCTGTGTTCTCTCTGTGTCCGCCGCTGTGTCCCGCTATGTCCCCTGCAGTGTCCCCCGCTGTGTCCCGCTGAGACCACGCTTTGTCCCGCTGTGTCCCGCTGTGTCCTCTGCTGTGTCCCCGCTGTGTCCTCGCTGTGTCCCCGCTCTGTCCTGCTCTGTATCCCGCTGTGTCGAGCTGTGTCCCCGCTGTGTCCCGATGTGTTCCCCGCTGTGTCCCCCGCTGTGTCCCCCGCTATGTCCCCCGCTGTGTCCACGATTTGTCACGCTGTGTCCCTGCTGTGTCCCGCTGTGTCCCCGCTGTGCCTCCACTGTGTCCCACTCTGTCCAGCTATGTCCCACTGTGACCCCCTTTGTCCCCCGTAGTGTGCCGTTGTGTCCCGCTCTGTCCCGCTATGTCCCGCTGTGTCCTGCTGTGTCCTCGCTGTGTCACCCTATGTGTCCCTGTTGGTTCTCCGCTGTATCCCGCTGTGTCCTGCTGTGTTTTCTCTGTGTCCCCCGCTGTGTCCCCATTGTGTCCGACGCTGTATCCCACTGTTTCCCGCTGTGTTCTCTCTGTGTACCCCGCTGTGTCCCGCTATATCCCCCGCAATGTCCCCCGCTGTGTCCCCCTGCTTCCCACGCTGTGTCCCGCTGTATCACCGCTGTGTCCCCGCTGTGTCCCCGCTGTGACCGACGCTGTGTCCCGCTGTATCCACCGATGTGTCTCGCAGTGTCCCGCTTTGTCCTGCTCTGTCCCCCGCTGTGTCCCGCTGTGTCCCCTGCTGTGTCTCGCAGTGTCCCGCTGTGTCCTCGCTGTGTCCCCCGCTGTGTCCCGCTGTATCCCCCGCTGTGTCCCCCGCTGTGACGCGCTGTGTCCCGCTGTGTCCCGCTGAGTCCTCACTGTGTCCCCGCTGTTTCCCTCCGTGTATCCCGCTTTGTCAGCTCTGTCCCCGATGTGTCCTTCTGTGTCCCGCTGTGTCCCCCGCTGTGTCCCGCTGTGTCCCCGCTGTGTCCCCGCTGTGTCCCCGCTGTGTCCCGCTGTGTCCCGCTGTGTCCTCGCCGTGTCCTCCACTGAATCCCGCTCTGTCCCCCGCTGAGTCCCCCGCTGTCTCTTGCTGTGTCCCCCGCTGTGTCCCGCTGTGTCCCCTGTGTCCCCGCTGTGTCCCGCTGTGTCCCCGCTCTGACCCACGCTGGATCTCGCGGTGTCCTCAGCTGTGTCCCGCTGTGTCCCACTGTGTCCCCTCTGTGTCCCCCGCTGTGTCCCGCTGGGTCCCTGCTGTGACCCGCTCTGTCCCAAGCTGTGTCCCGCTGTGACCCCCGGTGTGTCCCGCTGTGTCCCGCTGTGTCCCCGTAGTCTCCCGCTGTGATCCCCGGTGTGTCCCGCTGTGTCCCGCTGTGACCCACGCTTTGTTCCCCGGTTTGTCCCGCTGTGTCCTGCTATGTCCCATTGTGTCCCTCTGTGTCCTATCTGTGTCCCCCCCTGTTTCCACCCCTCTGTCCCCCGCTGTGTCCCACTGTGTCCCCCGCTGTGTCCCCCGCTGTGTCCCGCTGTGTCACCAGCGGTGTCCCCGCTGTGTCCCACTGTGTCCCGCTGTGTCCTTCTTTGTCCCGGCTGTGTCCCACTGTGTCCCCCGCTGTGTCCTGCTCTGTCCCCGCTGTGTCCTGCTGTGTCCCGCTCTGTCCCGCTGTGTCCTCGCTGTGTCACCCTATGTGTCCCCGTTGTTTCTCCACTGTATCCCGCTGTGTCCTGCTGTGTTTTCTCTGTGTCCCCCGCTGTGTCCTCGTTGTGTCCGACGCTGTATCCGGCTGTTTCCCGCTGTGTTCTCTCTGTGTCCACCGCTGTGTCCCGCTATATCCCCCGCAGAGTCCCCCGCTGTGTCCCACTGTGTCCCGCTGTGTCCTTCTGTGTCCCGGCTGTGTCCCACTGTGTCCCCCACTGTGTCCTGCTCTGTCCCCGCTGTGTCCCGCTGTGTCCCGCTGTGTCACCGCTATGTCAATGCTGTGTTCCGCTGTGTCCCATTGTGTCCCCGCTGTATCCCGCTGTGTTCTCTCTGTGTCCCCTTCTGTGTCCCGCTATGTCTCCCGGAGTGTCCCTCGCTGTGTCCTGCTGTGTCCCAGGCTGTGTCCTGATGTTTTCCCCGCTGTGTCCCCCGCTGTGTCCCCCACTGTGCCCGCCTCTGTGTCGAAGATGTGTCCTGCTGTGTCCCCACTGTGTCCCGCTGTGTTCTGCTGTGTCACGCTGTGTCCTACTGTGTCCTCACTGTGTCCCCTACAGTGTCCCTGTGTGTCCTGCTGAGTCCCCGCTGTGTCCCCGCTGTGTCCCGCTGATTCCCCGCGGTGTCCTGCTCTGCCCTCGCTCTGTCCCGTTGTCTCCCGCTGTGTCACCGCTGTGTCACTGCTGTGTTCCGCTGTATCCCGTTGTGGCCCCGCTGTATCACGCTGTGTCCCACTGTGTTCTCTCTGTGTCCCCTGCTGTGTCCCGCTATGTCTCCCGCAGTGTCCCCCGCTGTGTCCCGCTGTGTCCCAGGCTGTGTCCCGTTGTGTCCCGCTGTGTCCTCTGCTGTGTCCCCGCTGTGTCCTCACTGTGTCCCCGCTGAGTGCCGCTCTGTATCCCGCTGTGTCCAGCTGTGTCCCCGCTGTGTCACGCTGTGTTCCCCGCTGTGTCCCCCGCTGTGTCCCCCGCTTTGCCCCCCTCTGTGTCGACGATGTGTCCTTCTTTGTCCCCACTGTGTCCCGCTGTGTCCTGCTGTATCACGCTGTGTCCTACTGTGTCCTCGCTGTGTCCCCCGCAGTGTCCATGTGTGTCCCGCTGTGTCCCCGCTCTGTCCCGCTGTTTCCCCGCGGTGTCCCCGCTGGGTCCCCGATGTGTCCCACGCTGTGTCACTCTGTGTCCCCCTATGTGTCTCGCAGTGTCCCGCTTTGTACCACTCTGTCCCCCCCTGTGTCCCCCGCTGTAACCCTCTGTGTCCCCCGCTGTGTCTCGCAGTGTGCCGCTGTTTCCTCGCTCTGTCCCCTGCTGTGTCCCGCTGTGTCCCCGCTGTGTCCCCCGCTGTGTCCCGCTGTGTCCCGCTTTGTCCCGCTGTGTCCCCTGTGTCCCCGCTGTGTCCCGCTGTGTCCCGATGTGTCCAGCTGTGTCCCGCTTTGTCCTCGCTGTGTCCCCGCTGTGTCCTGTTCTGTATGCCGCTGTGTCCAGCTGTGTCCCCGCTGTGTCCCCGCTGTGTCCAGCTGTGTCCCCGTTGTGTCCCCGGTGTATCCCGCTGTGTCCCGCTGTGTTCTCTCTGTGTCCGCCGCTGTGTCCCGCTATGTCCCCTGCAGTGTCCCCCGCTGTGTCCCGCTGAGACCACGCTTTGTCCCGCTGTGTCCCTCTGTGTCCTCTGCTGTGTCCCCGCTGTATCCTCGCTGTGTCCCCACTCGGTCCCACTCTGTATCCCGCTGTGTCCAGCTGTGTCCCCGCTGTGTCCCGATGTGTTCCCCGCTGTGTCCCCCGCTGTGTCCCCCGCTGTGTCCAAGATGTGTCCCGCTGTGTCCCTGCTGTGTCCCGCTGTGTCCCCGCTGTGTCTCCACTGAGTCCCACTCTGTCCAGCTGTGTCCCACTGTGACCCCCTGTGACCCCCGCCGTGTGCCGTTGTGTCCCACTGTGTACCCGCTGTGTCCCCGCTTGTCCTGCTGTGTCCCTGCTGTGTCCCCTCTGTGACCCGCTTTGTCCCACACTGTGTCCCGCTGTGTCCCCCGATGTGTCTCGCAGTGTCCCGCGTTGTCCCGCTCTGTCCCCCGCTGTGTCCCACGCTGTGTCCCGCTGTGTCCCCCGCTGTGTCTCGCAGTTTGCCGCTGTGTGCTCGCTGTGCCACCGCTGTGTCCCCCGCTGTGTCTCACTGTGTCCTGCTGTGTCCCCTGTGTCCCCTCTGTGTCCCGATGTGTCTGCGCTCTGTCCCACGCTGGATCCAGCGGTGTCCTCAGCTGTGTCCCGCTGTGTCCCCCGCTGTGTCCCGCTGGGTCCCTGCTGTGTCCCGCTCTGTCCCACACTGTGTCACGCTCTGTGCCCCGCTGTTTTCTGCTGTGTCCCGCTGTGTCCCCGCTGTGTCCCCTTAGTCTCCCGCTGTGACCCCCGGTTTGTCCCGCTGTGTCTCGCTGTGTCCCCCGCTTTGTTCCCTGCTTTGTCCCGCTATGTCCCGTTGTTTCCCGCTGTGTCCTCTCTGTGTCGCCCCCTGTGTTCCCCGCTGTGTCCCCCCCTGTGTCCCACTGTGTCCCCCGCTGTGTCCCCTGCTGTGTCCCGCTGTGTCACCAGCGGTTTCCCCGCTGTGTCCCACTGTGTACCTCTGTGTCCCTCTCTGTCATGGCTGTGTCCCGCTGTGTCCCCGCTGTGTCCCGCTGTGTCCTGCTGTGTCTTTGCTGTGTCCCCTGCAATGTCCTGCTGTGTCCCGCTGTGTCACTGCAGTGTCACTGCTGTGTTCCGCTGTGTCCCCGCTGTATCCCGCTGTGTCCCACTGTGTTCTCTCTGTCCCCCGCTATGTCAATGTTGTGTCCCCGCTGTATCCCGCTGTGTCCCGCTGTTTTCTCTATGTGTCCCCTGCTGTGTCCCGCTAAGTCTCCTCAGTGTCCCCCGCTGTGTCCCGCTGTGTCCCACACTGTGACCCATTGTGTCCCGTTGTGTCCTCTGCTGTGTCCCCGCTGTGTCCTTGCTGTGTCCCCGCTGTGTCCCGCTCTGTATCCCGCTGTGTCCAGCTGTGTCCTCGCTGTGTCCCGATGTATTCCCCGCAGTGTCCCCTCTCTGTATCCCCCGCTGTGTCCCCGCTGTGTCCCACTGTGTCCTCGCTCTGTCCTCCGCAGTGTCCCGGTGTCTCCCGCTGTGTCCCCGGTGTGTCCCGCTGTGTCCCGCTGTGTCCCCGCTGTGTTCCCGCTGTGTCCCTTCTGTGTCCCAACCTGTGACCCGCTGTGTCCCCCTATGTGTCTCGCAGTGTCCTGCTTTGCCCGCTCTGTCCCCCGCTGTGTCCCCCGCTGTATCCCGCTTTGTCCCCCGCTGTGTCCCGCAGTGTTCCCTCTGTGTTCCTTGCTCTGTCCCGCGCTGGCTCCCACTGTGTCCTCTGCTATGGCCCCGCTGTGTCCTCGCTGTGTACCCGCTGTGTCCCGCTCTGTATCCCGCTGTGTCCAGCTGTGTCCCCGCTGTGTCCCGTTTTGTTCCCCGCTGTGTCCCCCGCTGTGTCCCCCGCTGTGCTCCCCTCTGTGTCGAAGATGTGTCCTGCTGTGTCCCCACTGTGTCCCGCTGTGTCCTGCTGTATCACGCTGTGTCCTACTGTGTCCGCTGTGTACCCCTAGGTGTCTCGCAGTGTCCCGCTTTGTCCCGCTCTGCCCCCCGCTGTGTCCTGCTGTGTCCCCCGCTGTGTCTCGCAGTTTGCCACTGTGTACACGCTGTGTCCCCAGCTGTGACCCCGATGTTTCCCGCTGTGTCCCCGCTGTGTCCCACGCTGGATTCCGCGGTGTCTTCAGCTGTGTCCCATGCTGTGTCCCGCTGTGGCCCCGCTGTGTCCAACTGTGTCCCCGCTGTGTCCAGCTGTGTCCCCGTTGTGTTCCCGCTGTATCCCGCTGTGTCCCGCTGTGTTCTCTCTGTGTCGGCCGCTGTGTCCCGCTATGTCCCCTGCAGTGTCCCCCGCTGTGTCCCGCTGAGACCACACTTTGTCCCGTTGTGTTCTGCTGTGTCCTCTGCTGTGTCCCCGCCTTGTCCTCGCTGTGTCCCCGCTCTGTCCCGCTCTGTATCCCGCTGTGTCGAGCTGTGTCCCCGCTGTGTCTCGATGTGTTCCCCACTGTGTCCCCCGCTGTGTCCCCCGCTGTGTCTCCCGCTGTGTCCAAGATTTGTCACGCTGTGTCCCCGCTGTGTCCCCGCTGTGTCCCCGCTGTGCCTCCACTGTGTCCCACTCCGTCCAGCTGTGTCCAACTGTGACCCCCTGTGTCTCCCGCAGTGTGCCGTTGTGTCCCGCTCTGTCCCGCTCTGTCCCGCTGTGTCCTGCTGTGTCCTCGCTGTGTCACCCTATGTGTCCCCGTTGTTTCTCCTCTGTATCCCTCTGTGTCCTGCTGTGTTTTCTCTGTGTCCCCCGCTGTGTCCCCGTTGTGTCCGACGCTGTATCCCGCTGTTTCCCGCTGTGTTCTCTCTGTGTACCCCGCTGTGTCCCGCTATATCCCCCGCAATGTCCCCCGCTGTGTCCCCCTGCTTCCCAAGCTGTGTCCCGCTGTATCACCGCTGTGTCTCGCAGTGTCCCACTTTGTCCGCTCTGTCCCCCTCTGTATCCCCCGCTTTTTCCCGCTGTGTCCCCTGCTGTGTCTCGCAGTGTCCCGCTGAGTCCTCGCTGTGTCCCCGCTGTGTCCCTCCGTGTATCCCGCTTTGTCAGCTGTGTCCCCCGATGTGTCCTTCTGTGTCCCGCTGCGTCCCCTGCTGTGTCCTGCTGTGTCCCCGCTGTGTCCCCGCTGTGTCCTCGCTGTGTCCCGCTGTGTCCTCACTGTTTCCTCCACTGAATCCCGCTCTGTCCCCCGCTGAGTCCCCCGCTGTCTCTCGCTGTGTCCCCCGCTGTGTCCCGCTGTGTCCCCTGTGTCCCCGCTGTGTCCCGCTGTGTCCCCGCTCTGACCCACGCTGGATCTCGCGGTGTCCTCAGCTGTGTCCCGCTGTGTCCCATGCTGTGTCCCGCTGTGTCCCGCTGGGTCCCTGCTGTGACCCGCTCTGTCCCACGCTGTGTCCCGCTGTGTCCCCCACTGTGTTCCGCTGTGTCCCGCTGTGTCCCCGCTGTGTCCCCCGCTTTGTTCCCCGCTTTGTCCCGCTGTGTCCCGCTATGTCCCGTTGTGTCCCGCTGTGTCCTCTCTGTGTCCCCCCCAGTTTCCCCCGCGGTGTCCCCCCCTGTGTCCCACTGTGTTCCCCGCTGTGTCCCCCGCTGTGTCCCGCTGTGTCACCGCTGTGTCTCTGCTGTGTTCCAATGTGTCCCATTTAATCCCCGCTGTATCCCGCTGTGTCCCGCTGTGTTCTCTCTGTGTCCCCTGCTGTGTCCCGCTATGTCTCCCGCAGTGTTCCCCGCTGTGTCCCGCTGTGTCCCACGCTGTGTCCCATTGTGTCCCGCAGTGTCCTCTGCTGTGTCCACTCTGTGTCCTTGCTGTGTCCCCGCTGTGTCCCGCTCTGTATCCCGCTGTGTCCAGCTGTGTCCCCTCTGTGTCCAGCTGTGTTCCCCGCTGTGTCCCCCGCTGTGTCCCCCGAGTTGCCCCCCTCTGTGTCGAAGATGTGTCCTGCTGTGTCCCCGCTGTGTCCCGCTGTGTCCTGCTGTATCACGCTGTGTCCTACCGTGTCCTCGCTGTGTCCTCCGCAGTGTTCTGGTGTGTCCCGCTGTGTCCACGCTGTGTTCCGCTGTTTCCCCGCGGGGTCCCCGCTGTGTCCCCGCTGTGTCCCCATGTGTTCCCCGCTGTGTCCCCCGCTGTGTCCCCCGCTGTGTCCAAGATGTGTCCCGCTGTGTCCCCGCTGTGTCCCGCTGTGTCCCCACTGTGTCCCACTCTGTCCTGCTGTGTCCCACTTTGACCCCCTGTGTTCCCCGCAGTGTGGCCTTGTGTCCCGCTGTGTTCTCTCTGTGTCCCCTGCTATGTCCCCGCTTTGTCCAACGCTGTGTCCCGCTGTGTCCCCCGATGTGTCTTGCAGTGTCCCGCGTTGTCCCGCTGTGTCCTCCGCTGTGTACCCCACTGTGTCCCGCTGTGTCCCCCGCTGTGTCTCGCAGTTGGCCGCTGTGTGCGCTCTGTGTCCCCCGCTGTGACCCCGCTGTGTCCCGCTCTGTCCCCGCTCTGTCCCACGCTGGATCCCGCGGTGTCTTCAGCTGTGTCCCATGCTGTGTCCTGCTGTGTACCCTCTGTTTCCCCAGCTGTGTCCCGCTGGGTCCCTGCTGTGACCCGCTCTGTCATACGCTGTGTCCCGCTCTGTCCCCCACTGTGTTCCGCTGTGTCCCGCTGTGTCCTTGCTGTGTCCCCGTAGTCTCCCGCTGTGACTCACGGTGTGTCCCGCTGTGTCCCGCTGTGTCCCCCGCTTTGCTCCCCGCTTTGCCCCGCTGTGTCCCGCTATGTCCCGTTGTGTCCCGCTGTGTTCTCTCTGTGTCCGCCGCTGTGTCCCGCGATGTCCCCTGCAGTGTCCCCCGCTGTGTCCCGCTGAGACCACGCTTTGTCCCGTTGTGTCCCTCTGTGTCCTCTGCTGTGTCCCCGATGTATCCTCGCTGTGTCCCCACTCTGTATCCCGCTGTGTCCAGCTTTGTCCCCGCTGTGTCCCGATGTGTCCCCGCTGTGTCCAGCTGTGTCCCCGTTGTGTCCCCGCTGTATCCCGCTGTGTCCCGCTGTGTTCTCTCTGTGTCCGCCACTGTGTCCCGCTATGTCCCCTGCAGTGTCCCCCGCTGTGTCCCGTTGAGACCACGGTTTGTCCCGCTGTGTCCCGCTGTGTCCTCTGCTGTGTCCCCGCTGTATCCTCGCTGTGTCCCCACTCTGTCCCGCTCTGTATCCCGCTGTGTCCAGCTGTGACCCCGCTGTGTCCCGATGTGTTCCCCGCTGTGTCCCCCGCTGTGTCCAAGATGTGTCCCGCTGTGTCCCTGCTGTGTCCCGCTGTGTCCCCGCTGTGCCTCCACTGTGCCCCACTCTGTCCAGCTGTGTCCAACTGTGACCCCCTGTGTCTCCCGCAGTGTGCCGTTGTGTCCCGCTCTGTCCCGCTCTGTCCCGCTGTGTCCTGCTGTGTCCTCGCTGTGTCACCCTATGTGTCCCCGTTGTTTCTCCGCTGTATCCCTCTGTGTCCTGCTGTGTTTTCTCTGTGTCCCCCGCTGTGTCCCCGTTGTGTCCGACGCTGTATCCCGCTGTTTCCCGCTGTGTTCTCTCTGTGTACCCCGCTGTGTCCCGCTATATCCCCCGCAATGTCCCCCGCTGTGTCCCCCTGCTTCCCACGCTGTGTCCCGCTGTATCACCGCTGTGTCCCCGCTGTGTCCCCGCTGTGACCGACGCTGTGTCCCGCTGTATCCACCGATGTGTCTCGCAGTGTCCCACTTTGTCCGCTCTGTCCCCCGCTGTGTCCCCCGCTTTTTCCCGCTGTGTCCCCTGCTGTGTCTCGCAGTGTCCCGCTGAGTCCTCGCTGTGTCCCCGCTGTGTCCCTCCGTGTATCCCGCTTTGTCAGCTGTGTCCCCCGATGTGTCCTTCTGTGTCCCGCTGCGTCCCCTGCTGTGTCCCGCTGTGTCCCCGCTGTGTCCCCGCTGTGTCCTCGCTGTGTCCCGCTGTGTCCTCACTGTTTCCTCCACTGAATCCCGCTCTGTCCCCCGCTGAGTCCCCCGCTGTCTCTCGCTGTGTCCCCCGCTGTGTCCCGCTGTGTCCCCTGTGTCCCCTCTGTGTCCCGCTGTGTCCCCGCTCTGACCCACGCTGGATCTCGCGGTGTCCTCAGCTGTGTCCCGCTGTGTCCCATGCTGTGTCCCGCTGTGTCCCCTCTGTGTCCCCCGCTGTGTCCCGCTGGGTCCCTGCTGTGACCCGCTCTGTCCCACGCTGTGTCCCGCTGTGTCCCCCACTGTGTTCCGCTGTGTCCCGCTGTGTCCCCGCTGTGTCCCCCGCTTTGTTCCCCGCTTTGTCCCGCTGTGTCCCGCTATGTCCCGTTGTGTCCCGCTGTGTCCTCTCTGTGTCCCCCCCAGTTTCCCCCGCGGTGTCCCCCCCTGTGTCCAACTGTGTTCCCCGCTGTGTCCCCCGCTGTGTCCCTCTGTGTCACCAGCGGTGTCCCCGCTGTGTCCCACTGTGTCCCGCTGTGTCCTTCTGTGTCCCGGCTGTGTCCCACTGTGTCCCCCGCTGTGTCCTGCTCTGTCCCCGCTGTGTCCCGCTGTGTCCCGCTGTGTCACCGCTGTGTCTCTGCTGTGTTCTGATGTGTCCCGTTTTATCCCCGCTGTATCCCGCTGTGTCCCGCTGTGTTCTCTCTGTGTCCCCTGCTGTGTCCCGCTATGTCTCCCGCAGTGTCCCCTGCTGTGACCCACTGTGTCCCACGCTGTGTCCCGTTGTGTCCCGCAGTGTCCTCTGCTGTGTCCACGCTGTGTCCTTGCTGTGTCCCCGCTGTGTCCCGCTCTGTATCCCGCTGTGTCCAGCTGTGTCCCCTCTGTGTCCCGCTGTGTTCCCCGCTGTGTCCCCCGCTGTGTCCCCCGCGGTGCCCCTCTCTGTGTCAAAGATGTGTCCTGCTGTGTCCCTGCAGTGTCCTGCTGTGTCCTGCTGTATCACGCTGTGTCCTACCCTGTCCTCGCTGTGTCCCCCGCAGTGTCCTGGTGTGTCCCGCTGTGTCCACGCTGTGTCCCGCTATTTCCCCGCGGGGTCCCCGCTGTGTCCCCGCTGTGTCCCGATGTGTTCCCCGCTGTGTCCCCGCTGTGTCCCGCTGTGTCCCCACTGTGTCCCACTCTGTCCCGCTGTGTCCCACTTTGACCCCCTGTGTCCCCCGCAGTGTGGCCTTCTGTCCCGCTGTGTCCCAGCTGTGTCCCCGCTGTGTACTGCTGTGTCCCCGCTGTGTCCCACGCTGTGTCCTGCTGTGTCCCCCTATGTGTCTTGCAGTGTCCCACGTTGTCCCGCTGTGTCCCCCGCTGTGTCTCGCAATTTGCCACTGTGTGCGCGCTGTGTCCCCCGCTGTGACCCCGCTGTGTCCCACTGTGTCCCCGCTCTGTCCCACGCTGGATCCCGCGGTGTCTTCAGCCGTGTCCCATGCTGTGTCCCGTTGTGTCCCCTCTGTTTCCTCCGCTGTGTCCCGCTGGGTCCCTGCTGTGACCCGCTCTGTCATACGCTGTTTCCCGCTCTGTCCCCCACTGTGTTCCGCTGTGTCCTTGCTGTGTCACCGTAGTCTCCCGCTGTGACTCACGGTGTGTCCCGCTGTGTCCTGCTGTGTCCCCCGCTTTGCTCCCCGCTTTGGCCCGCTGTGTCCCGCTATGTCCCGTTGTGTCCCGCTGTGTCCTCTCTGTGTCCCCCCCTGTTTCCCCCGCTGTGTCCCCCGCTGGCTCCCACTGTGTCCCCCGCTGTGTCCTGCTGTGTCACCAGCGGTGTCCCCACTGTGTCCCACTGTGTCCCGCTGTGTCCTTCTGTGTCCCGGCTGTGTCCCACTGTGTCCCCCACTGTGTCCTGCTCTGTCCCCGCTGTGTCCCGCTGTGTCACTGCTGTGTTCCGCTGTGTACCGTTGTGTCCTCGCTGTATCCTGTTGTGTCCCGCTGTGTTCTCTCTGTGTCCCCCACTGTGTCCCGCTATGTCTCCCTCAGTGTCCCGCTGTGTCCCACGCTGTGTCCCGTTGTGTCCCGCTGTGTCCTCTGCTGTGTCCCCGCTGTGTCCTCACTGTGTCCCCGCTGTGACCCGCTCTGTATCCCGCTGTGTCCAGCTGTGACACCGCTGTGTCCTGATGTGTTCCCCGCTGTGTCCCCCGCTGTGTCCCCCGCTGTGCCCCCCTCTGTGTCGAAGATGTGTCCTGCTGTGTCCCCACTGTGTCCCGCTGTGTCCTGCTGTATCACGCTGTGTCCTACTGTTTCCTCGATGTGTCCCCGCAGTGTCCCTGTGTGTCCCGCTGTGTCCCTTCTTTGTCCCGCTGTTTCCCTCGGTGTTCCCCCTGGGTCCCCGCTGTGTCCCACGCTGTGTCCCGCTGTGTACCCCTATGTGTCTCGCAGTGTCCTGCTTTGTCCCGCTCTGTCCCACGCTGTGTCCCCCGCTGTAACCCGCTGGATCCCCCATTGTGTCTAGCAGTGTGCTGCTGTTTCCTCGCTCTGTCCCCTGCTCTGTCCCGCTGTGTCCCCCTCTGTGTCCCGCTGTGTCCCGCTTTGTCCCGCTGTGTCCCCTGTGTCCCCGCTGTGTCCCGCTTTGTCCCGATGTGTCCCGCTGTGTCCCGCTTTGTCCTCGCTGTGTCCCCGCTGTGATCCGCTCTGTATGCCGCTGTGTCCAGCTGTGTCCCCGCTGTATCCCGCTGTGTCCCGCTGTGTTCTCTCTGTGTCCGCCGCTGTGTCCCGCTATGTCCCCTGCAGTGTCCCCCGCTGTGTCCCGCTGAGACCACGCTTTGTCCCGCTGTGTCCCGCTGTGTCCTCTGCTGTGTCCCCGCTGTGTCCTCGCTGTGTCCCCGCTCTGTCCCGCTCTGTATCCCGGTGTGTCGAGCTGTGTCCCCGCTGTGTCCCGATGTGTTCCCCGCTGTGTCCCCCGCTGTGTCCCCCGCTGTGTCCAAGATGTGTCACGCTGTGTCCCCGCTGTGTCCCGCTGTGTCCCCGCTGTGCCTCCACTGTGTCCCACTCTGTCCAGCTGTGTCCCACTGTGACCCCCTGTGTCCCCCGCAGTGTGCCGTTGTGTCCCGCTGTGTCCCCGCTGTGTCCCCGCTGTGTACTGCTGTGTCCCCGCTGTGTCCCCCCTGTGTCCCCGCTGTGTCCCACGCTGTGTCCCGCTGTGTCCCCCGATGTGTCTCGCAGTGTCCCGCGTTGTCCCGCTCTGTCCCCCGCTGTGTCACACGCTGTGTCCCGCTGTGTCCCCCGCGGTGTCCCGCAGTTTGCCGCTGTGTGCTCGCTGTGTACACCGCTGTGTCCCCCGCTGTGTCCCGCGGTGACCCACTGTGTCCCCTGTGTCCCAGCTGTGTCCCGCTGTGTCCCCGCTCTGTCCCACACTGGATCCCTCGGTGTCCTCAGCTTGGTCCTCTGTCTCCCATGCTGAGTCCCGCTGTGTCCCCTTTGTGTCCTGCTCTGTATCCCGCTGTGTCCAGCTGTGTCCCCGCTGTGTCCCGATGTGTTCCCCGATGTGTCCCCCGCTGTGTCCCCTGTTGTGCCCCCCACTGTGTCGAAGATGTGTCCAGCTGTGTCCCTGCTGTGTCCCGCTGTGTCCTGCTGTATCACGCTTTGTCCTATTGTGTCCTCGCTATGTCCCCAGCAGTGTCCAACTGTGTCACGCTGTGTCCCCGTTGTGTCCCGCTGTTTCCCCGCTTTGTTCCCGCTGTGTCCCCGCTGTGTCCCACGCTGTGTCCCGCTGTGTCCCCCTATGTGTCTCGCAGTGTCACGCTTTGTCCCGCTGTGTCCCCCGCTGTGTCCCCCGCTGTAACCCGCTGTGTCCCCCGCTGTGTCTCGCAGTGTGCCGCTGTGTCCTCACTCTGTCCCTTGCTGTGTCCCGCTGGGTCCCCGCTGAGTCCCCCGCTGTGTCCCTCTGTGTCCCCTGTGTCCCCTCTGTGTCCCGCTGTGTCCCGATGTGTCCTGCTGTGTCCCGCTTTGTCCTCGCTGTGTCCCCGCTGTGTCCCGCTCTGTATGCCGCTGTGTCCAGCTGTTTCCCCGCTGTGTCCCGCTGTGTCCCAGCTGTGTCCTGCTGTGTCCCCGTTGTTTCCCCGCTGTATCCCGCTGTGTTCTCTCTGTGTCCGCCGCTGTGTCCCGCTATGTCCCCTGCAGTGTCCCCCGCTGTGTCCCGCTGAGACCACGCTTTGTCCCGCTGTGTCCCGCTGTGTCCTCTGCTGTGTCCCCGCTGTGTA